>NW_022263469.1:0-54485 GCF_002021735.2 Oncorhynchus kisutch | reverse complement strand
AAATGTTGTGTACATGCAAAGATTTAAGTCTAAATAGAAGGATTGTCTACAGAAAAAAACGAACTAACGGTTAACTAGTAACATCCCCTTTATTTGTGTTTTCTCTCTCCCTGGGTCGAGTCTCAGCACTGAGAGGTGGGTCGTACCATAACGGACATGGGGGGATGCGTCCTGGGATCCCCTTCAGAGGCCACATGTACCAGCCCACTGAGATGGCCCTGGTGATGAACGGAGGAACGGTTAGTGTGTCATATCTCTCACACACACACACACACACCATGTTCATATTATATTTAAGCAATAAGGCCCGAGGGGTGTGGTAATATAGCCAATATACCACGGCTAAGGGCTGTTCTTAGGAATGGCGCAAATTTTTGGCCATATACCCACAAGCCCCCGAGGTGCCTTATATCTATTACAAACTGGTTACCAAGTAATTAGAGCAGTAAAAATACATGTTTTGTCATACCCGTGGTATACGGTCTAATATACCCTGGCTGTCAGCCAATCAGCATTCAGGGCTTAAACCACCCAGTTTATAATATAATATATACATATTAACTCAAATACCTCTACCCAGTACACTGACTCGGTACCGGTGCTCATTGTATATAGCCTGTATATAGCCTGTATATAGCCTGTATAGAGCCTGTATAGAGCCTGTATATAGCCTGTATATAGCCTGTATAGAGCCTGTATAGAGCCTGTATAGAGCCTGTATATAGCCTGTATATAGCCTGTATATAGCCTGTATAGAGCCTGTATAGAGCCTGTATAGAGCCTGTATATAGCCAGTATATAGCCAGTATATAGCCTGTATATAGCCTGTATATAGCCAGTATATAGCCTGTATATAGCCTGTATATAGCCTGTATATAGCCAGTATATAGCCTGTATATAGCCAGTATATAGCCTGTATATAGCCAGTATATAGCCAGTATATAGCCTGTATATAGCCTGTATATAGCCAGTATATAGCCTGTATATAGCCTGTATAGAGCCTGTATAGCCAGTATATAGCCAGTATATAGCCTGTATATAGCCTGTATATAGCCAGTATATAGCCTGTATATAGCCTGTATATAGCCAGTATATAGCCTGTATATAGCCGTATATAGCCTGTATATAGCCAGTATATAGCCAGTATATAGCCTGTATATAGCCTGTATATAGCCTGTATATAGCATGTATATAGCCAGTATATAGCCTGTATATAGCCTGTATAGAGCCTGTATAGAGCCTGTATAGAGCCTGTATATAGCCTGTATAGAGCCTGTATAGAGCCTGTATAGAGCCTGTATAGAGCCTGTATATAGCCTGTATATAGCCTGTATAGAGCCTGTATAGAGCCTGTATAGAGCCTGTATAGAGCCTGTATAGAGCCTGTATAGAGCCTGTATAGAGCCTGTATAGAGCCTGTATAGAGCCTGTATAGAGCCTGTATATAGCCTGTATATAGCCTGTATAGAGCCTGTATAGAGCCTGTATATAGCCTGTATATAGCCTGTATATAGCCTGTATATAGCCTGTATAGAGCCTGTATAGAGCCTGTATAGAGCCTGTATAGAGCCTGTATAGAGCCTGTATATAGCCTGTATAGAGCCTGTATAGAGCCTGTATAGAGCCTGTATATAGCCTGTATAGAGCCTGTATATAGCATGTATATAGCCTGTATAGAGCCTGTATAGAGCCTGTATATAGCCTGTATATAGCCTGTATAGAGCCTGTATAGAGCCTGTATAGAGCCTGTATATAGCCTGTATATAGCCTGTATAGAGCCTGTATAGAGCCTGTATAGAGCCTGTATAGAGCCTGTATATAGCCTGTATAGAGCCTGTATAGAGCCTGTATAGAGCCTGTATAGAGCCTGTATATAGCCTGTATAGAGCCTGTATATAGCCTGTATAGAGCCTGTATATAGCCTGTATATAGCCTGTATATAGCCTGTATAGAGCCTGTATAGAGCCTGTATAGAGCCTGTATAGAGCCTGTATATAGCCTGTATAGAGCCTGTATAGAGCCTGTATAGAGCCTGTATAGAGCCTGTATATAGCCTGTATATAGCCTGTATAGAGCCTGTATAGAGCCTGTATAGAGCCTGTATAGAGCCTGTATATAGCCTGTATATAGCCTGTATATAGCCTGTATATAGCCTGTATATAGCCTGTATAGAGCCTGTATAGAGCCTGTATATAGCCTGTATAGAGCCTGTATAGAGCCTGTATATAGCCTGTATAGAGCCTGTATAGAGCCTGTATATAGCCTGTATAGAGCCTGTATAGAGCCTGTATATAGCCTGTATAGAGCCTGTATATAGCCTGTATATAGCCTGTATAGAGCCTGTATATAGCCTGTATAGAGCCTGTATAGAGCCTGTATATAGCCTGTATAGAGCCTGTATATAGCCTGTATAGAGCCTGTATATAGCCTGTATATAGCCTGTATAGAGCCTGTATATAGCCTGTATAGAGCCTGTATATAGCCTGTATAGAGCCTGTATAGAGCCTGTATATAGCCTGTATAGAGCCTGTATATAGCCTGTATAGAGCCTGTATAGAGCCTGTATAGAGCCTGTATAGAGCCTGTATAGAGCCTGTATATAGCCTGTATAGAGCCTGTATAGAGCCTGTATAGAGCCTGTATATAGCCTGTATAGAGCCTGTATATAGCCTGTATAGAGCCTGTATAGAGCCTGTATAGAGCCTGTATAGAGCCTGTATAGAGCCTGTATAGAGCCTGTATAGAGCCTGTATAGAGCCTGTATAGCCTGTATATAGCCTGTATAGAGCCTGTATAGAGCCTGTATATAGCCTGTATAGAGCCTGTATAGAGCCTGTATAGAGCCTGTATAGAGCCTGTATAGAGCCTGTATAGAGCCTGTATAGAGCCTGTATAGAGCCTGTATAGAGCCTGTATAGAGCCTGTATAGAGCCTGTATAGAGCCTGTATAGAGCCTGTATAGAGCCTGTATATAGCCTGTATAGAGCCTGTATAGAGCCTGTATTATAGCCTGTATAGAGCCTGTATAGAGCCTGTATATAGCCTGTATAGAGCCTGTATAGAGCCTGTATAGAGCCTGTATAGAGCCTGATATAGACCTGGTATATAGCCTGTATAGAGCCTGTATAGAGCCTGTATAGAGCCTGTATATAGCCTGTATAGAGCCTGTATAGATCCTGTATGAGCCTGTATAGAGCCTGTATATAGCCTGTATATAGCCTGTATAGAGCCTGTATATAGCCTGTATAGAGCCTGTATAGAGCCTGTATAGAGCCTGTATAGAGCCTGTATAGAGCCTGTATAGAGCCTCTTTTATCTATTTGCAAATGTTCTTACTTTTTAACTGCATTGTTGGGAAAGGGATCATAGTAAACATTCATGGTAAAGTCTACACCTGTTGTATTCATGTGACAAATAACATTTGATTGATTTAACACATACACATATATGCACATACACACACACACACACCCTAACCACTTGTCTGTCTGTAACAGATGCCTACCGCTCCGGTGAACTACACAGGGAGACAGCTGTGGTGAGAGGAGAACCTTGGAACCGGTCTCCACGGCAACACGGCATATTATGGTGCCGGAATGTTTCCAATGTCACTCATAACCCCATCAATGCCTCTACCTCACCTCACCATTGACTGTACAAAGCACTGCAACAAGGAATTTACCCCTAGCCACAGATCTAGGATCAGCTCACACTAACTTTTTTTATACACTTTGGTCATTGCGAGGAAAAGGGAAAAACTGATTTGAGAACAGTGCTCACAAGAAATGTCATTCCAGGATTGACTGCAGGAGATTCAGAGAAGGGTAACAAAGACATTGCCTCCCCAGTCTTAACCCATGCAGACTGGAATATATCCCCGAAGATGATGATGAACGTCAAGCTCGCTCAGTGAACAGTTATCGGCTGGTCCCAAATGGCACCGGCTCTGGTCAAAAGTAGTGCACTACATAGGAATAGAGTTCCATTTGGGATACAGGGATACAGACTTCTGTTTTTCTGTTAAATATTTTGAGCTTTTCTGTTTTGTTGTTTTAAAGGGGGGGGGGGAACCTTTATGACACACCAGGTACAGGAGAACAGTGGTCACGTCCCAAATAGAACTCTATTGTCTATAAAGTGCACTACTGTTGGCCAGAGCCGTATGGTTCTGGTTCTGGTTGAAGCACTGCATCATAAGGAATAGGGCTCCATTCTGGAGGCATTCAGTATTTATGTAAATTCCATCCATCCACCGTGCTCACTAACCTCGCCTGCCCACTCATGTTCTCTACAGACTCTGTGTGACGAGTCTCAAATGGCATTCTATTTCCTATTTAGTGCGCTAATTTGGACCAGGATCCAAAGGGTTCTAAAGTAGTGCGTCCCCTATGTGGGGAATGGGGTGCCATTTGGGATGCGGAACACTAAGAGTTGCTCCTATAGATGATGCTTATGACTCTATTAGATGTGTTGGGACACGTAAACAAGTGTTTTTTCTAAGACTCTCAGCTTTGTGTTCGGTCCTCCAGAGTTGTTGTGATCAAGCTCTTTATTTTTAAGCTAATCTCTGCTGTCACTATTTGGGATATAACGTTCGTGTGGCATATTTCTATGGTGAATGTTATGATGGTGAAATTGAATTTATTATTGGTGTCACAGACGAGTACTGTATTTTTTTGGTGTGGTTCTATGATATCAGTAGTTTTGTTATGGGGTTGTTGTAACACATTTTGAGAGTTTTTAACAGGGAGTGCAATATCAGTATGATTATATGGCAGAATATACAGTATATGAATTAATGGTAGGATCTGCACCTCATACTAACGTTATATATTTCAGAGACTTCTTCTTTGCTCTTTGCGTGTTTTATCTCCCAACACCTGAACAGTGAGACACCCCCTTGTCCCTGATTGGACTAATCTGCTGCCTCTTAATCCCTATGGTGCTCTAACCTTGGAATTACCCATTTAGGGAAACTGATAGGGGGGATTGGTATTAGTGGCTTTACTGTGACCAGTCGTGTACTCCTGTATAAGGCTATTATATTATCATCCTATGTCCTGATACAGAGGAGGGCTTGGTTGCATGTCTCTTAAACACAATTCTCACACAAAACTCAATGAAATAAAATATATTATTATAGATGAAACTGTTTGGATCGACATAATATTGAGGAGTCTGTAGAAGGCTTTGTAGCATGAAGGCAGATACATTTCTATATTAAACTGTTTGGAAGGTTTATTTGGCTTGAATCTAAAATGACAGATTGTTTACGTTTTAACATGATATGCCTCGCAGCAGCCGTGTTGTCATGGTAATAATAGTATGTAGCATGGAAAGCCTAAAACAGAAAAGGTTCCAAATCTTGTAGGCTTAGGGCTTCTATCTATCTCTGGTAAAAGCCACTGGCACGGTAAGTGACAGTTCTAATAAGCTACAGGCTTTGCTAGTGAGCATCCTGAATGGCATCCTGGTCAAAAGTAGTCCACTATATAGGGAATAGGATGCCATGCTGGACACACACAACGTAACGGCTAGGCTACAGCACCCTAACGCCCTCTGCTGTTACGTTGGCTGACCCAAAGAGACTCTGTAATCAACTGCAGAGGGCGTTAGGGTGCTGTATAGGGGTAAACATACTATATAAAGAGACAGAGTCTCTTTGGGTCAGCCAACGTAACGGCTAGGCTACAGCACCCTAACGCCCTCTGCTGTTGGTGACAGAGTCTTTTTGGGTCAGCCAACGTAACGGCTAGGCTACAGCACCCTAACGCCCTCTGCTGTTGGTGACAGAGTCTCTTTGGGTCAGCCAACGTAACGGCTAGGCTACAGCACCCTAACGCCCTCTGCTGTTGGTGACAGAGTCTCTTTGGGTCAGCCAACGTAACGGCTAGGCTACAGCACCCTAACGCCCTCTGCTGTTGGTGACAGAGTCTCTTTGGGTCAGCCAACGTAACGGCTAGGCTACAGCACCCAAACGCCCTCTGCTGTTGGTGACAGAGTCTCTTTGGGGTCAGCCAACGTAACGGCTAGGCTACAGCACCCTAACGCCCTCTGCTGTTGGTTAGAGTCTCTTGGGTCAGCCAACTAGGCTACAGCACCCTAACGCCCTCTGCTGTTGGTTAGAGTCTCTTTGGATCAGTCAACGTAACGGCTAGGCTACAGCACCCTAACGCCCTCTGCTGTTGGTGACAGAGTCACTAGAGGTTTTTAATGTCACGTGCACAAGGACAGTAAAATACATGTAATGCCCAGCTGTAAGCCCAACCATGCAGTAGCCTAGTTGGCTGACCCAAAGAGACTCTGCAATCAACAGCAGAGGGCGTTAGGGTGCTGTATAGGGGTAAACATACTATATAAAGAGACAGAGTCTCTTTGGGTCAGCCAACGTAATGGCTAGGCTACAGCACCCTAACGCCCTCTGCAGTTGGTTACAGAGTCTCTTTGGGTCAGCCAACGTAAAGGCTAGGCTACAGCACCCTAACACCCTCTGCTGTTGGTTAGAGTCTCTTTGGGTCAGCCAACTAGGCTACAGCACCCTAACGCCCTCTGCTGTTGGTTAGAGTCTCTTTGGGTCAGCCAACGTAACGGCTAGGCTACAGCACCCTAACGCCCTCTGCTGTTGGTGACAGAGTCACTAGAGGTTTTTAATGTCACGTGCACAAGGACAGTAAAATACATGTAATGCCCAGCTGTAAGCCCAACCATGCAGTAATCAATAACAATGTCAATCTGAGAATAACAAGGTAGAACAAAAACACACAGTAAATACAAAATACGAAGAACATGATAAAGTAAGTAAACATACTATATACAGGGTCAGTTCCAGTACCATATTATAATGTACAGGGATACTGGATCTATAGAGGTAGATATGTATAGGGGTAAACATACTATATACAGGGTCAGTACCATATTATAATGTACAGGGATACGGGATCTATAGAGGTAGATATGTATAGGGGTAAACATACTATATACAGGGTCAGTACCATATTATAATGTACAGGGATACTGGATCTATAGAGGTAGATATGTATAGGGGTAAACATACTATATACAGGGTCAGTACCATATTATAATGTACAGGGATACTGGATCTATAGAGGTAGATATGTAGAGGGGTAATGTGACTAGGTGTCAGGATATATGACCAACAGAACAGCAACAGTGTATATGATGATGATTTTATATGAGTCGGTGTGCGTGTGTGTAGAGTCAGTATAAATGTATGTTGTGTGTGATCAAATTATGGAGTGAGTGTTTGCCCACACTGCATAGCCGCATCCCACATGGGAACTCCGGTCAAAAGTAGTGGAGCAATAAGCACATGGGCTTTTCAGAGCTCTGCAGCTTGATTGGATATGTTTTGTTGTTCTGCACGTTTTTGAGAGAGAGAACCACACACACACACAGCATATGAGAGAGCGAGAAAGATAAATACAAATACGAGGTGTAAAGAAGGGAGAGAATCAGGAGATAGGAGAGGAACAGAAGGAGCGTGCCGTTGAGCTTTGTTGCTATAGACACACGAGGACGATTACTAGAAGAGAATCTGACAGTATTTCCGGGTCAAGGAGCAGTGCAGCACTGGTGTACACACGTTTCTACGTGAGTCTTAAAAGTAAGTCAACTTTAATGCCGTTATTTGTAAATATGAAATGATGAAGCGTTCAGGTAGTCTTCCAGCGAATTGCTGTGTTTAGTTGCAAAGTGTTTTATCACCGGTGACGGGTTATTTGGCCAGCTAACATGGCAAGCTAGCTAACCCTAACACCCCATGCACACATTCAATCGATGCTGCTTGCTAGCATAACTTGACTTACACTGATCAAGCTGTTTTGTAAACTACATCATAACCAAGGCAAATAGACTGGTAAATGTTATTGTTTTGTATAACTTACCTGCGTTAACTGAACTGGCTGTGTTTCATTCTGCAGACGGCTTTTCATGACGAAGTGGTTTTCGTGTCCGAGAAGACAGGAAGATACAACACCGTGGAAAAGGTCTTTATTGATCAGGTAGCTAACGTTAGATGAGATCACCATAAAATAAATCACTATCAATTTATCAAATCACATAAACAACAATCATTATCAATTGATCACCAGTCAGTGTATGTGAATCACTGATTTTAATACCCCTTCCTCCACGTGTGCTGGGATTGGCTGCCAATTTGGATAGACAACCTATGAAACATAGTACTTTAGCCAACATATATTGTAAAAGTTTACTGTTAGTTTTTAATCCAGGCTTTATCCCCTTTAGGCTCAACGTCTGGCCCTACAGAGGGAGATAGACAAGGAGTCCCAGTCCACGGTTTCAGTCAGATCGCTGGTTTGTATCTGGTTCTGTGTTGCTCTCCAAAATGACACTGACTGCATCCCAAATGCCACCATATCCCCTATTTAGTGCACCACCTTTGAACCAGGACACATTGGGTCAGAAGAAGTGCACTATATAGAAAATAGGGTTCAATTTAGGACACACACGGTCAATATCAATATTGTGTCCATTTTAAACCGAAAATGCATTCTCTACAATGTCCTTGGAAGTGACTGCTTCTTTCAAACAGATCCGTATTGTGGGATGTTTATTTTTCTCAGATGGTCCAAGCCGACACAGGCAACAGGAACGTTACCATGAAGAAGACGAACAAGAAGAGTGGGAAGGACACCCATGCTGAGGATGAGATCTCAGAAAACACTTCCATAAACCAGGGGAATAGCGAAGGAGTGAAGAAGAAGAAGACGAAAGTAAAGACTCTGGTAGAAGAGCAGATTTCATCCAATGGGGAATGGGGGAATACGGAAGGAGAGCAGGAGAAACAGAAAGGAAAGAAGAAGAAGTTGTCGTCTGAGACTGACACCAACGGTGAGGAAGTCATGACTAATGGAAATGACGGAGGAGGGTGCGGCCAGGAGAAGAAGAAGCAGAAAGGTGTTAACACTGTTAAAACGGAGCTACAGACAGAACACAGTGGATTAAAGGATGAGAAAGGAGTAGTGGAAAATGGGCAGAAGCTGAAAAAAAGAAGCTCTCTCAGGCAGAAGAGACAGAGATCGGTGTTGTCAAGGTAGAGGAAGGAGAGGTGATAGAAATAAAGAAAGGCAAGAAAAAGAAGGGAAAAACAGAGGAAGAAAAGAAAGTGAAAAAGATCCCTAAAGCTGCTGAACCAACAGAGAGTCAGGAGGAGGAAGAGGGGGAGATGAAGAAGAAAAAGAAGGGTAAGAAGAGAGCAGTCGCTGAGAAAGGAGAGACTAAAGAGAGAGAGTGTGGAGAGGCAGAGAAAGAAGTGGTAGTAAAGAAGAAGAAGAAGGGAGCTGAGGCTACAGTAGTAGTACAGCAGGAGGAACAGAATAACACCAAAAAGAAGAAGAATAAACCCAAGTCCTCCAGCAGCGCTGCAGACACCACCATGGAGACGGAGAGAAAGGAGGAGGGCAAGAAGAAGAAGAGAAAGGCCTCTGCACTAACAGAGGAGGAGGATGTGTTGGTGGTGGACAAACGGAAGCCCAAACATATGAAAAGGGTGGACATGACAGGAGTAGTGGAACAGGTGGAGGTCGGAGAGAGCGAGGGAAGGAAAAAGAAGGTGAAGAAGAGCTCTGAGGTAGAGACAGAAATGGAGGACAGCACCCCTCACCAGAAAGGGAAGAAGGTTATGACAAAGGGGAAAAAGAAGATAAAGGTGGAGAGCTGCGACCCTGAATACCAGGAGGTGAGTTAAAGGGGTCAAGGGTCAGAGGTGAAGAGGTTATCAAATCATGGGTCTCCTTCAGCAGGGTACACCGTTGTGGAACGTTCAGGTAGACATATATGATGTAGAACAAACATGTCTCTCTGACATGTAGAATGAGGAATCATGTCGGCTCTATTCCTGACATTTCTATCTGAAATGGTCAACAATGTTTGCCTCTGGAAGGTGGCCCTGATTCTAGAGCCATTTGAAAGGTCCTTGTTGAAAGCATTGTAAAAACCAATGCTCTGACCCGCACCCAGAATGCTGGAGGTGCCGACTAACAGAATAGTTAACTGTTAAATGAATATATGGATGAATGGATAAAAGTGTTGACTTTCTTACTTAATTGTTTCTACTTAAAGGTATTAAAACGCTGACAGTATCAGTCTGTAGTTGTCTGATATGTTGTTTTGCTCCAACCCCCAGAGGGACCAGACGGATGTGGTTTTCCTGTCAGAGACCAGGGGAAACGCCTTCGAGATCAATATTGATCAGGTAGATCGCTAACGACCCATTAGATCTATTTGGATCCTGTGAATCCCACTTGCCAGTCAGTCCACCAATCCAACTCTGTCACTGTGAGAAAGAGAAATGTAATTTCTTCCTGGTCTGAATTAAACATTGTATATTGATTATGTAACTATTTATGAATAAATTATGAATGCATTATATTATGCAAATGCTTATTAGTGAATGCTGTTGTTTGACTGTAGCATTGTGTTTAATCAATGACATGTTGGACACACACCAACCAATATAAATGCTCTATACTGATTAAGTAATACCCTGTAATAATATACATGGCGCTAGAAGCATCCGAGGACTTTAAGCTGGACTGTGTGTGGCGCTGGCTCCAGAGTAGTGCCTGGTCTGTGTCAGGGATACTCCCAAGTGATTGCAAAGTGATTCTGCTGTTTTTCCAATAATCAGATCTTTTGCCAATAACTGGTCAAAAAATCAAATGGGCAGCCATTGAAGCACACGTGGATTTGAGTATTTTTATTTTTTAGACTAGGAGTACAGTAAATAGAATCACCAACCACATGGACTATAGAGTATATGTTGTGTACTATGTAACATGGACTATAGAGTATATGTTGTGTACTATATAACATGGACTATAGAGTATATGTTGTGTACTATGTAACATGGACTATAGAGTATATGTTGTGTACTATATAACATGGACTATAGAGTATATGTTGTGTACTATGTAACATGGACTATAGAGTATATGTTGTGTACTATATAACATGGACTATAGAGTATATGTTGTGTACTATATAACATGGACTATAGAGTATATGTTGTGTACTATATAACATGGACTATAGAGTATATGTTGTGTACTATATAACATGGACTATAGAGTATATGTTGTGTACTATATAACATGGACTATAGAGTATATGTTGTGTACTATATAACATGGACTATAGAGTATATGTTGTGTACTATATAACATGGACTATAGAGTATATGTTGTGTACTATATAACATGGCCTTCATATAAAACGATGGTCCTATTACATTCCATAGGGGAGACGCCTGGCCCTGCAGAATGAGATCGACCAGAAGTCCAATCCAGTCCAACTCAAAGCAGCACCGGTACCATCGGTCAGTACTCTTATGATGTCAGGACACCAAGGTGTACCCCAAATTTGGGGTCACATACCAACTCTTCTCTGAAAAAAATCATTTTGTCGAATATAAATATTACAAACCGTGTTCTTCTTCTCTTCCAGGGTTTGGGCCAGTGGGGCACTGCCCAGTTTGACAGTTCCGACCAACATAGTAAGTTCCTGCGGTTGATGGGCGGCTTAAAGAAGAGCTGGCAGCCAATAGCAGCGAGCGGTGCGACGGGAGGGCGGGCCAACATGGCGCTGACTAAAGACGGACAGCAGAGTTTGCAGCAAGGCCTACTGGGGGAGTTTGAGCGTGCTCAGTCGCGCCGCATGGACTTCACGGGAAGGGGGGCGGGACTTGGGTTCTCGGCGCCGTCCAATAAGAAGTTCTCAATTGACATCAACACAACCCGATCGGTGCGCTTCGATGACTGAGTCGGGACGGACCCTTGAGTGCGTGTCTAGCATCCAAAATGGATTTGGATGAGTGTGTGTGTACCTTTTCTCTTGCAGGGTCTTGGGAGTGTCTGTCGGTGAATGTGGTGTGTATGAATGTATATACGGTACCAGTCAGAAGTTTGGACACACTTACTCATTACAGGGTTTTTCTTTATTTTTACTATTTTCTACATTGTAGAATAATAGTGAAGACATCAAAACTATGAAATAACACATATGGAATCATGTAGTAACCAAAAAATCTAAATATATTTTATATTTGAGATTCAAAGTAGACACCCTTTGCCTTGATGACAACTTTGCACACTCTTGGCAAATATTTTAATTTGATATTTAGACTTTTTTTGGTTACTACATGATTTCATATGTGTTATTTCATAGTTTTGATGTCTTCGCTATCATTCTACAATGTAGGAAACAGTCAAAATAAAGAACTCCTGAAATGAGGTGTGTCCAAACTTTTGACTGGTAACAAAAATATAAATGCAACAATTTATGATTTTAACAAGTTACAGTTATAAAGAAATCAAAAATAAATCCATTAGGCCTTAATCTATAGATCTCACATGACTGGGCAGGGTGCAGCCATGGATGGGCCTGTGAGGACATTAGGCCCTAATCTATAGATCTCACATGACTGGGCAGGGTGCAGCCATGGATGGGCCTGTGAGGACATTAGGCCTTAATCTATAGATCACACATGACTGGGCAGGGTGTAGCCATGGATGGGCCTGTGAGGACATTAGGCCCTAATCTATAGATCTCACATGACTGGGCAGGGTGCAGCCATGGATGGGCCTGTGAGGACATTAGGCCCTAATCTATAGATCTCACATGACTGGGCAGGGTGCAGCCATGGATGGGCCTGTGAGGACATTAGGCCCTAATCTATAGATCTCACATGACTGGGCAGGGTGCAGCCATGGATGGGCCTGTGAGGACATTAGGCCCTAATCTATAGATCTCACATGACTGGGCAGGGTGCAGCCATGGATGGGCCTGTGAGGACATTATGCCCTAATCTATAGATCTCACATGACTGGGCAGGGTGCAGCCATGGATGGGCCTGTGAGGACATTAGGCCCTAATCTATAGATCTCACATGACTGGGCAGGGTGCAGCCATGGATGGGCCTGTGAGGACATTAGGCCCTAATCTATAGATCTCACATGACTGGGCAGGGTGCAGCCATGGATGGGCCTGTGAGGACATTAGGCCCTAATCTATAGATCTCACATGACTGGGCAGGGTGCAGCCATGGATGGGCCTGTGAGGACATTAGGCCCTAATCTATAGATTTCACATGACTGGGCAGGGTGCAGCCATGGATGGGCCTGTGAGGACATTAGGCCTTAATCTATAGATCTCACATGACTGGGCAGGGTGCAGCCATGGATGGGCCTGTGAGGACATTAGGCCCTAATCTATAGATCTCACATGACTGGGCAGGGTGCAGCCATGGATGGGCCTGTGAGGACATTAGGCCCTAATCTATAGATCTCACATGACTGGGCAGGGTGCAGCCATGGATGGGCCTGTGAGGACATTAGGCCCTAATCTATAGATCTCACATGACTGGGCAGGGTGCAGCCATGGATGGGCCTGTGAGGGCATTAGGCCCTAATCTATAGATCTCACATGACTGGGCAGGGTGCAGCCATGGATGGGCCTGTGAGGGCATTAGGCCCTAATCTATAGATCTCACATGACTGGGCAGGGTGCAGCCATGGATGGGCCTGTGAGGACATTAGGCCCTAATCTATAGATCTCACATGACTGGGCAGGGTGCAGCCATGGATGGGCCTGTGAGGACATTAGGCCTTAATCTATAGATCTCACATGACTGGGCAGGGTGCAGCCATGGATGGGCCTGTGAGGACATTAGGCCCTAATCTATAGATCTCACATGACTGGGCAGGGTGCAGCCATGGATGGGCCTGTGAGGACATTAGGCCCTAATCTATAGATCTCACATGACTGGGCAGGGTGCAGCCATGGATGGGCCTGTGAGGACATTAGGCCCTAATCTATAGATCTCACATGACTGGGCAGGGTGCAGCCATGGATGGGCCTGTGAGGACATTAGGCCCTAATCTATAGATCTCACATGACTGGGCAGGGTGCAGCCATGGATGGGCCTGTGAGGACATTAGGCCCTAATCTATAGATCTCACATGACTGGGCAGGGTACAGCCATGGATGGGCCTGTGAGGACATTAGGCCCTAATCTATAGATCTCACATGACTGGGCAGGGTGCAGCCATGGATGGGCCTGTGAGGACATTAGGCCCTAATCTATAGATCTCACATGACTGGGCAGGGTGCAGCCATGGATGGGCCTGTGAGGGCATAGGCCCACCCACTGGGGAGCCAGATCCAGCCAATCAGAAAAGGCTTTTCCCCCACAAAAAGGTTTTATTACACAGAAATACTCAGTTTTATCAGCTGTCCGGGTGGATGGTCTCAGACGATCCCGCAGATGAAGAAGACTGAACGTTGAGGTCCTGGGCTGGCTTGGTTACACGAGGTCTGTGGTTGTGAGGCCGTTTGGACGTGCTGCTAAATTTCCGAAAATGACATTGGAGGCGGCTTATGGTAGAGAAATGAACATTAATCTTTGGCAACAGCTCTGGTGGACATTCCTGCAGTCAGGATGCCAATTGCACACTCCCTCAGAACTTCATCTGTGGAGTGGCCTTTTGTCCCCAGCACAAGGTGCACCTGTGTAATGATCATGTGGTTTAAACCGCTTCTTGATATGCCACACCTGTCAGGTGGATGGATTATCTTGGCAGAGGAGAAATGCTCACTAACATGGATGTAAACGTATGTGTGCACAATGAGAGAAATAACATGTGTGTGTATATGGAACATTTCTGGGATCTTTTATTTCAGCTCATGAAACATGGGACCAACACATTCATATTGTTCAGTGTATAGGAGTACTGTGTGACATAAAGCTGCTGACATTGAACTGAAAGCTGCACCTATCCACCTGTGGTATCAATGAGAGCAGAACTGTGTGTGTTTCTGCCTTCTGACTGGTCCAGTATGTGACCAGTATGTGATGCCTGAATGGCACCCTGAATAGTACATTACTTTTGACCAGTGGGCCCTGTAGTGCACTACTTTTGACCAGCGGCCCTGTAGTGCACTACTTTTGACCAGCGGCCCTGTAGTGCACTACTTTTGACCAGCGGCCCTGTAGTGCACTACCCTTGACCAGCGGCTGTATGATATGAGAAGGTTGTTAACGTCCTGAATGGCACCCTGCATAGTACATTACTTTTGACCAGTGGGCCCTGTAGTGCACTACTTTTGACCAGCGGCCCTGAAGTGCACTATATAGGTAATAGTCTAGTACGGTCAACTAATGCCTTAACTGAACATGACATGATAAAAACTGGCAGTGGATAAGCTGTCAATTAGACACATTTAAACAGCATAGAATTGTTTACACACAGTCAACAAGTGGACATGATGAATGATGGTCAGTTGGGGCTCTCTTATATAAAGGATTTCATTTTTTTTAAAGACCTCTTTAAAATGAACCGTTCTGATAACAGGTAAATAAGTAACATTGGAACAGGGTGAGTAGTTCATACACGATACACTTTATTTGACTCCTAAAAACACATGTGCCTCTGCTGACAAGTACAGGAAGAAATGAGAGACGAAGACACATTAAGTATTGTTTTGAAACGACAGAAGAAACAACTCTTGGAGAGAACCAACTAGACATCTCCGTTTCTCTGACTTGGTGCAGAAAGGTCCTCGTGGTCGTATGAGTCTAACGGTGCCGCCACAAAACGACACTTTCAATTCCAGCTCTTCGCTTCAACATCCCAACTGTTAGCCGTCTAAGGTCCAATCCCAAATCAAGCCCTACTCACTATAGTGTAGGGTTTAAGGGTCGAATTGGGCCTGTCTGTACTGGTGACTGTCACCCCAGGGCTGTGGACTGATTCTATACCCCCCCCCCCAAAAAAAAGTGCACTCATTCACTACCCCTCATGGATTTAAAAGGAAAGGACTGGTGGAAGAGAGATGCTAGTAAATCCATGGGGGATACATGAGAGCACAGTTCAGGGAGAAGGGTATTGGATCAGAAGGTGACCCCGGATGTTATTCATTCCTGCTTCTAAAGGGCTAGTATTGTAGCCCAGTAGATTCCTCCCTCTACAACCTTACAGCAAGGCAGCATTTCTCTCTCACCTGGTTCTACAAGGCTACAGTAGAGGTGCAGGCTTTTATTCCAGCCCAGCACTAACGAGACTGAGTCAGCCAATCAAGGCCCCAGTGATCAGTTGAATCAGGTGTCCTAGTGCTGGGTTGGAACAAAATCCTGCACCTCTACTGTAGCCCTCCAGAACCCAGAGGGAAAAAAATGCTGCTTTGCTGTAGGTTGTAGGAGGAGGAATCTACTGTTGAGGTATCCCCCCTGAACATATGGCTCTGTGTGTGTGTCGAGGTATCCCCCCTGAAAATAAGGCTCTCTGTGTGTGTGTGTGTGTCAGGTCAATGACCCGTGTACTAAATAAGCATGTCCAAGCATCTGTACATGACCTCTAAAATATTTTGGTCCTTTGTACACACAATGCATCGTTCACAATCCAAGTGTGAGTGTGTTTGTCTCTCTATCAGAGATAGGGAAGCTGTGTGTTCCTTGAGGAAGGGAAAGGGGTCCCTGCTGGAGAGGTGAGGGGTGCACGCCGCCCACTGGTCCCTGCTCAGGCCTGCAGATACTCAGGTTGCACCCTGGCCACCTTGCGGAACTCTTTGGCGTGCGTCCGTGGGCACTGCATCTCACACCAGCTGATAGGCACCATCTGGGCTCCTGAGAGGAAGGAAACAGAAATATACTACTGATAGGCACCATCTGGGCTCCTGAGAGGAAGGAAACAGAAATATACTACTGATAGGCACCATCTGGGCTCCTGAGAGGAGGGAAACAGAAATATACTACTGATAGACACCATCTGGGCTCCTGAGAGGAGAGAAACAGAAATATACTACTGATAGACACCATCTGGGCTCCTGAGAGGGAAACAGACATATACTACTGATAGACACCATCTGGGCTCCTGAGAGGAGGGAAACAGACATATACTACTGATAGACACCATCTGGGCTCCTGAGAGGAGGGAAACAGACATATACTACTGATAGACACCATCTGGGCTCCTGAGAGGAGGGAAACAGAAATATACTACTGATAGACACCATCTGGGCTCCTGAGAAGAGGGAAACAGACATATACTACTGATAGACACCATCTGGGCTCCTGAGAGGAGGGGAAACAGAAATATACTACTGATAGACACCATCTGGGCTCCTGAGAGGGAAACAGAAATATACTACTTGACAAGTGTCAGTTGGTTTCAGTTAACCAAGGATTGTGTTAAGGAGGGTAACCTAGGGTTAAAGACAGCCCTAGGCTAAGAACAGCAGTGTTGTTGTCATGTGACCAGTCTCACCTGCTTCACTGTGGGCTACCACCACCCCCAGCTCGTTCTCTGCTGTGGTCAACAGGTAGTTGGACTGGACGTCTCCCAGGGAGATCTGGGGGTCAGGAGGTTAAAGGGCAACACTTGGAAAGGCACAGAATCAGTCATCTTGATCACATAATGAGTAGTTATTTGGGATGCAAGGTGATTCATAGATCAGTGGTTTTGTGCGTTCTGTCTGGCTGATCTCGAACATTCACAATTTAACATTTAAGCAATATGGTGAAAGCTACACTGCACTAAGGGAATAGAACCAGCCCAATATCAGTCACTGGTTGTCTGTCCCTGTGTTACTACCTAGTTACTGAACTGGAAAGACTGTAAAATGGAAGGATACGACTTTAGCCAGGACGATGTCTCCAGGACGGAAGCTTTTATATGTCTCCACCTGCAAGAGGTCAAAGGTTATAGTGGTTCCCAGTCTATTACAATTAAAAAATGAGCTAAGACGGTATGACGCCATGCTATACAGTAACAGACGGTATGACGTCATGACAAACAGTAACAGACGGTATGACGTCATGACAAACAGTAACAGACGGTGTGACGTCATGACAAACAGCAACAGACGGTATGACAAACAGTAACAGACGGTATGACGTCATGATAAACAGTAACAGACGGTATGACGCCATGATAAACAATAACAGACGGTATGACGCCATGATAAACAATAACAGACGGTATGACGTCATGACAAACAGTAACAGACGGTATGACGTCATGACAAACAGCAGACGGTATGACGTCATGACAAACAGCAGACGGTATGACGTCATGACAAACAGCAGACGGTATGACGTCATGACAAACAGTAACAGACGGTATGACAAACAGTAACAGACGGTATGACAAACAGTAACAGACGGTATGACAAACAGTAACAGACGGTATGACGTCATGATAAACAGTAACAGACGGTATGACGTCATGACAAACAATAACAGACGGTATGACGTCGTGACAAACAATAACAGACGGTATGACGTCGTGACAAACAGTAACAGACGGTATGACGTCATGACAAACAGCAGACGGTATGACGTCATGACAAACAGTAACAGACGGTATGACGTCATGACAAACAGTAACAGACGGTATGACGTCATGACAAACAGTAACAGACGGTATGACGTCATGACAAACAGCAGACGGTATGACGTCATGACAAACAGTAACAGACGGTATGACAAACAGTAACAGACGGTATGACGCCATGATAAACAATAACAGACGGTATGACGTCATGACAAACAATAACAGACGGTATGACGTCGTGACAAACAGTAACAGACGGTATGACGTCATGACAAACAGTAACAGGCGGTATGACATCATGATTAACAGTAACAGAAGGGTCTATATGATACCAAACATGATATTTGGTGGTCAAACAGTGGGAATTTTAGATTGATTCAAAAACATACCCTGTCTTTTTCTGTTGCTCGTACATCTTCTTTCCTGTGTATATTAGTGTAGTAAACAGTAGATTAGTTTTGAAGGTTATGGCATCCTGTTCCCCATATAGTCCCAAATGGCATCCTATTCCCTATATATAGTCCCAAATGGCATCCTATTCCCTATATATAGTCCCAAATGGCATCCTATTCCCTATATATAGTCCCAAATGGCATCCTATTCCCTATATATAGTCCCAAATGGCATCCAATTCCCTATATATAGTCCCAAATGGCATCCAATTCCCTATATATAGTCCCAAATGGCATCCTATTTAGTGTACTACTTGTGACCAGAGCCCATAGGTTGCCATCTGGACCCCAGACAAAAGTAGTGCACTGAATAGGGACTAGAGTGGCATTTGGGACACTCCATGAGAATAACAGTAATAAGACAATCCCTGTTACCTGATGGTTCCTCTAAAACGGTCCTTCAGTGGTGTGGAACCAACGTAGAGGATGTGGACCTTGGCAAACCTGGGGTTGATACTGGTCACCTGGACAGGAAGGGAGACCGATCAGGGCGGTTATCAATGAGGTTAAACACACACACACCTATTGTTGAGAGCTTGGATCAGTGACAAGAGCACCTCATCTATCAAGCCTCAAAAGTATTCTGTCCGGTTTAATCCAGGTGATGTGGTGCTAAAAAGCTGTGCACGTGGGTCTACAACAACTACCAGGGTGTACAAGAAGTTGACACGGGCACGTCAAGAGCTCTCCAAACCTCACCTTACAGGTCACTATGGCTCCTACATCTGGTAGTAGCTGAGCCTCGGTTTCTCTCACCACCGAGATGACTGGTAGCTGCAGACACACACACACACACACACACACACACACACACACACACACACGACTGAAGTGTCAATGTAAAGACAAGGAAGGATTAAGGTGTGAACATGTTACATTTCGTTCCCACAACACTGCATAATTCCTCAGGGGTTCCAAGTGAACAAACCTGGAGTGGTTTCTCTACTTCCAGGAATGTTACACAATAAATAACCATTGACATGAGTCCCACACCCAAACCCAGCCCCAACTGCTTTCCCCCATGCCAATAAACCAGCCACTCCCCTGTAATCCCCTCCTCCTCCTTTCACCTCCTCTCATCGTCCCTCCCCGTCACACTTCTGATCACACCTCATAAATCACATCTCATTTTAAAGCAGACACTCTTATCCAGAGCAATTTCCAGTCAGTTTTTTCCAACTAAGGTAGGTGATCCCGTGCAGCTCAGTTGGTAGAGCATGGTGCTTGGAACGCCTGGGTTGTGGGTTTGATTTCCACGAGGGACCAATATCAAAACGGATGCACTCAAGTCGCTCTGGAGAAGTGTGTTAAATTAGTCAAATTATTTAAAAAATGTAAGACAACCACATATCACAGTCACAAGAAGTAAAACCCCTCAATAAAGCAGCTATAATCAGCACTAGTCAGAAAAGACAAGTGTTGTTAGTGCTTAAAAGACCAGCGCAACAGGGGTGTGTTCATTAGTGGCAGACTGTAGCAAAATGTTTGGCTGTTTAGTGTTTACTCTAGGAAACAAACGGAATGGGGAGGAAACTACCTGAATTTGTCCAATAGAAACTTGTTTTTTATGCAAAGGGTTTTTTAAGTAAATATTTAGCAAGAGACCAAATGTTTTGTGTTCTGTGACTAATGAATACACCCTGGTACACCCTGCTGTCCCCATCTCACCTCCTCTCCTTCGTTCTTCCTGAGTACGTAGCCTGCTAGCGAGGAGTATATGTAGCCGTGTCGTAGGTACACCCCAGTACCGGGCATACAGTCTTCTGTGCTGCATAGCCTATCACCTGCAGGGAGAGAGAGATGTATACACACACAGGGTGAGAAACATTTGAACTTTTCGCAGATATCCAGAGACTTACAGTCACTGCTTTCAACTAAGGTAGGTAAGACAACCACTATCATTACAAGTAAAGACAGACAGACATGTTTTGTGTAAACAGAGTCCTGTACTATCACATTTCCAATAGTAGAATATAATAATAGTCTGACAAAAACCATCAGAATCGCTAAATCACTCAAGAGTTTCTCGTCCCAGTTCCTGACAGACATATGCGTATATCAAACGACAATCAAAATAAATCACTGCCCTTATAATTGACATTTCACTGACATTTAGTCGACATGAGAAGTCCCCGGGGTTAATTCAACATTTGCACGTAGAGTCGATCAAAACAAGAGATGGAACGCTTGGAATTAGTGGGCTCCCCGTTCGCTCCTCCCCGAGGCGGTGGGCAGGGCACTTAAAAAATGTGATGTCTTCTAGGTACTTTTCAAGCCCAACATCGCTAGCTAGACCCCACAAGCTCGTAATTTAGCAAACGATGTCATGCCTTGTACCAAGTGACTATGCATTGCGTTTGTATTTCACATAATGTGGAATAAATACACTAGATTAGGTCACGCTAGTTAGCTAGAAAACAGTCAAAATAGACTGAGTTAGTTAGCTACCTAGCTAGGCTAGAACGTAAACGAGCATGTGGTGGCACAGCACGCATTTCCCGTGCTAGAAAGCTATAAATAGCAATATAACCTTCAAAAACACATTGCCTAACGTATTTGTCTAATGGTCTCAAATGTGAAAAGAATGCCATTATCAACTCATTTAAAAGTTTGTAATGTCAGACTCACCTGGAACACACAGCTTCATGGGCGACATGTTTCAAGAAGAGCAGAACGCAAGCCGATTGGATGTGACCTGGAGCTCAAGTCTTTGATGGAAAGGTTGGTCCGCCATCTTTGTTGTGGTTTTCCGGATGAAGTCAGTGTCCTGGTTCTGAGTGCATCAAGTCTAAAGCGACCTTCTCTCCGTTCCTTCACCTACACTCATTAGAACTCTCATTTAAGATGAGTGCAGACAGGGAATAAAGAACAAGAGATGTATCCAGTATCAATGGAAATGTTTTTGTTTTAGAGCAAATTAGAAAATAGTGCAGCCAGACATGTCAGACAGAAACGAACAGGCAAGAGGAGAGAGAACAGCTGCAGGGCTCACGTTTGTTGTAATTGCTCCAGAGCTTGACTTCTGCAGGAGCTGAGTACCAGCACCTACATTGTTCTACTGCCTGAGATCCTGTTCCTCTTATAGAATATTATCTCAAAGTATTGTGGAGCTCCTGCACCTAAATATAAACAGTACCAGCACCCAAAATGAGTACTGGCACCTATATCAGTCCAAGTCCAGCACTAAATTGCAGCATACATGTAATCAGCTCAACTCTGCCAAGTCAAGAAATATGCAGCTTGTGAAACAGACAAGGGACACAGTCATTTGACAGCTCATATTTATTCCACACAGAACACTAAGCACAGGTCAACAACATGGAATTATAATGAGTGGAAGGGGAATAGAACCTCTCCTGAATGAGGACGCCCATTTTACCCATTCTAATTCTATGGTCAGCAGTACAGTACAGAACAAGTCTGCCTGCCCCTTTTAACAATAACCATCAGAACCATGATAACATACTGTTGCCGTAGAGATACAACAATAACAATGAGATTCAATGTTTCCTTTTTCAAACGTTACCGTCAATGTTTACATACATGTTCACTCAGTGCAAAACTACATGGCAGTAGAAAGCACACTATCATTTTACATATTTAGATAAATACTATATATGATGGTCCTGATTCTGTGTTTTTGGATACTGTAAATACTCTATTAGCTGGTCCCTATCCTGTGTGTTTTTGGTCAACTCAAACAATCTTGATCAACTCATATTATGATGATCCGTACAATCCAGTATTACTGATTCCTATTGGCTGTGTAATACTGACATCTCAATGTGCAGGAAAAATATATGTGCAGGAAAACAAAGACCTATCAAATCCACCTATAGTGTGAGTGTGTGTGAGTGTGTATGTGTGTGTTATATACACATATCTGTCTATGTGTAAACATGATAATGTAATGTCACGCTGTGTGAGTGATTATTATCATTATAACGTGTCCTAGCCGCACCGACGCCTCCTGACCACGCGGGGGCGCTGTGTCTATTTCTTGGCCTTGCCCTGGGCAGCCACAGCCTCCATGGCCTTCTTCACTGTCTCCTCGTCTCCCAGGAACTGCATGGGCCCTACAGGCTTCAGGTTCTTGTCCAGTTCATACAGGATGGGGATCCCTGTAGGCAGGTTGAGCTCCATGATGGCCTCCTCTGACATACCTGGAGGTCAACAACAATAACAACAACAATCAGTAACATATACAACTAAACACTGGGAAGGTTCAACTCCATGATGGCCTCCTCTGACATACCTTGAGGTAAATAACAAGAACAAGTCAACAATAACAATCAGAAAAACAACAATATCAGTAACATATCATTACTCTGGCATGACCACTGGAACATGAGTAAGCATTGAGATGTAGGGAGGTTCTTTCTCCCTCCCTCCCTCCCTCCCTCTATCTATCCATCCCCACCCCACTGCCCCTAGTGACCTACCCTCCAGGTGCTTGACAATGCCTCTGAGACTGTTGCCGTGGGCGGCGATGAGAACCCTCTTCCCGTCCTTGATTTGGGGCACGATTTCATCGTTCCAGAAGGGCAGCGCCCGGGCAATAGTGTCCTTCAGGCTCTCACAGGACGGCAGCTGATCCCCCGTCAGGTCGCCATAGCGACGGTCCTGCAGGAAAGAGAATGTTAGTGCTGCAAAGTCAAACCCTGTTAGCCCAAGTCTGTATGGCTGACAACATGATGTCTAATCACAGAATATGAGTTCAGTGATGTTGTAGATGTGTGTATGCCTCTATGTGCATGCTTCTGTGTGCCTGCTTCTGTGTGTGTACCTCTGTGTGCGTACGTGCGTTCCTGTCTGTATCCGTATCCCCTGTGTGTGTATGTGTGTCCGCATCCCTCTCACCTGGCTTATGTTGTTGTAGAAGTTGTGCTCCTCCTCCATGGGAGGAGGCGGGGTGTCATAGCTCCTCCTCCAGATCTTAACCTGGGCCTCGCCGTGCTTCTCCGCTGTCTCTGCCTTGTTGAGCCCCGTCAGGCCTCCGTAGTGGCGCTCGTTGAGGCGCCAGGTGCGGTGGACAGGAAGCCACATCTGGTCGATCCCGTCCAGGACCAACCACAGAGTCCGGATGGCTCTCTTCAGGACTGAAGTGTAGCACACATCAAACTCATAGCCAGCATCTGAGGAGGAGAGAGAGAGAGAGAGAGAGAGAGTGGGTACATCTCAAGTGGTTTCCTCGTCTCCTTTCCTTCATCTGCACAGAGGTGAAAGAATTACAGGTTACAGTAAATAGCTGGTAGGCATCCACCACCACCATATTACTTATGCAGGTGAAGGAAAGGAGACAAGGAGAGGAGTCCACTTCAGACTATTGAGATGCACCCTTATTTCTTATTTTGGGGGCGAGTTGCTTTAGGCTATCCAGGCTAGGCTATAATGCTAGGCTATAAGCCAAACACAACCTCAATTTGACCAGCTACACTACAGAGAGAACAGACATGCTTTCAGGTTGTAGGGGCTGATAACTGTTCACATTATGCCACCGTCCCTCAAGTGATGGTTTAGATAATGCTGCAGTGACACAACTACCTGTTTCCTCAAGCCGCGCCTTGCGTAACGGGAATAGCCTGCCCTACGATCTGTCAGCAAAACTCTCTATGGCCCTCCATGCACCGTGTTAATCCTACGAGAGAACGAAAGAGAGATACATTATACTGTGTAACATTATAGACCGGGTCACCTTTTAGCGCCTGTCCTCCTCTCTTCGCCTCCTGCTCCCCGGTTTCACTGAGGTCTGCGTCGAACCATCCGCAGAAGCGGTTCTCCTGGTTCCAGCAGCTCTCTCCATGACGGATCAGAACCAACTTGTACGCAGCCATCTCGAATCCGTGACGTTTGAATCGACCTCCGCTGTATTTTCGGAAATTTAAGAGCAACAATCTTGTTGTCAAATGCGGAGAAAATCCCCGCAGTAGTGTCGTGGCTGATATGAAATGAGGATTCGGTTCGAGAGGTTACCTAGGCTGGCTGTTCTGTTGTGAACTTGAAAGCTCCTTCTGAATAATGCCGACAGACTTCCTGCCGCGCTAGACCAATCAGAAACCCTCTCGTGTGCGGTGCGGAGGAAACGAACGCGCAGTGGAGCACGTCAGCCAGTGATGTTCAGTGGATAGAAAGCACAGTAGCCTAGGCGACCATCGTATCACAGTGATGAAATTTTAGGCCTATGTTTGGTGTATGCGTAGTATTGAGATACTTTATGGGTAGCCTATTATTGTATTGCTTGTTTTATATGTATTATAGGCTACTAATATGCTGCCATATCTTCTTCTCTCTGTCCCTTGCATGAAAAAGGACGTTTATTATGTCACAATATAAGGCCATGATAATGACACACTCTTTTTGTATTGAAACAACTTTATTGATAACTCATTTCAAAAGAGATCTGCAACAACCACCTGATACCAATCTATCCAATCTGACAGCAGACTGTAAGGGTGGCAGTCACCATTGTGTAAAGAGAACCGTAGAAACTTGGTATGCAAGCAAGTGTCTAATCAGTGAGTCTTGTAGAGCGGCAGTCTCCTGTGGAGTCGTGACTTGGTCTTCCGTCTGAATCGTCCCAGCTGCTCTCTGTACTCCCTGTGGAGCATGGGAACATAGCCACGCGGCTCACACAGCTCCTAGAAAGGCAGATAAATAGACAGGCAGACAGACAGACAAACATATTGAAAGACAGGCAGACACAGACACAGACACAGACACAGACAGGCAGGCAGGCAGGCAGGCAGGCAGGGCAGGCAGGCAGGCAGGCAGGCAGGCAGGCAGGCCAGGCAGGCAGGCAGGCAGGCAGGCAGGCAGGCAGGCAGGCAGGCAGGCAGGCAGGCAGGCAGGCAGGCAGGCAGGCAGGCAGCAGGCAGGCAGGCAAGGCAGGCAGGCAGGCAGGCAGGCAGGCAGGCAGGCAAGGCAGGCAGGCAGGCAGGCAGGCAGGCAGGCAGGCAGGCAGGCAGGCAGGCAGGCAGGCAGGCAGGCAGGCCAGGCAGGCAGGCAGGCAGGCAGGCAGGCAGGCAGGAGGCAGGCAGGCAGGCAGGCAGGCAGGCCAGGCAGGCAGGCAGGCAGGCAGGCAGGCAGGCAGGCAGGCAGGCAGCAGGCAGGCAGGCAGGCAGGCAGGCAGGCAGGCAGGCAGGCAGGCAGGCAGGCAGGCAGGCAGGCAGGCAGGCAGGCAGGCAGGCAGGCAGCAGGCAGGCAGGCAGGCAGCAGGCAGGCAGGCAGGCAGGCAGGCAGGCAGGCAGGCAGGCAGGCAGGCAGGCCAGGCAGGCAGGCAGGCAGGCAGGCAGGCAGGCAGGCAGGCAGGCAGGCAGGCAGGCAGGCAGCAGGCAGGCAGGCAGGCAGGCAGGCAGGCAGGCAGGCAGGCAGGCAGGCAGGCAGGCAGGCAGGCAGGCAGGCAGGCAGGCGGCAGGCAGGCAGGCAGGCAGGCAGGCAGGCAGGCAGGCAGGCAGGCAGGCAGGCAGGCAGGCAGGCAGGCAGGCAGGCAGGCAGGCAGGCAGGCAGGCAGGCAGGCAGGCAGGCAGGCAGGCAGGCAGGCAGGCAGGCAGGCAGGCAGGCAGGCAGGCAGGCAGGCAGGCAGCAGGCCAGGCAGGCAGGCAGCAGGCACGGCAGGCAGGCAGGCAGGCAGGCAGGCAGGCAGGCAGGCAGGCAGGAGGCAGGCAGGCAGGCAGGCAGGCAGGCAGGCCAGGCAGGCAGGCAGGCAGGCAGGCAGGCAGGCAGGCCAGGCAGGCAGGCAGGAGGCAGGCCAGGCAGGCAGGCAGGCAGGCAGGCAGGCAGGCAGGCAGGCAGGCAGGCAGGCAGGCAGGCAGGCAGGCAGGCAGGCAGGCAGGCAGGCAGGCAGGCAGGCAGGCAGGCAGGGCCAGGCAGGCAGAAAGGGAAAATGCATTGTGTCAACAACACTCTGCGTTGTAACTAGAAACAATGCTCTTGTTTATTCAGAGAGTCAAGGGAAAATGAGAAATGCTTAAAAGAGAGTTTGTGATTCACTGCTCTGAGACATCGAATATGAAGAAGATACTGTTTCACTTCATAGTGATTTAGTACAATACCTCCAGCAACCTTGTCAATAGGTGAAGCTGTTGGACTGACAGGGATCCAGGCTCAAGTGTCAGTCGTAACTATCCCTCCCCCCTAAAATTTGCTACACTATTATAAGTAGGAAGTATACATTGATTATGAAGAAACTGTCCTATTACATCTCAGTTTAAGACATGCTTCATAATGTAGCGACTGGACAACCCTCTTGGCGTAACGCTGGTTAAGTTGTTGTAGTGACAGCGATCGGAGCTACCCCTGAATTCGCTACAATGATGTACTTAGGAACCGTACCGGGTAGCAGGAGTAGAAGTGTCTGTAGCCCCCCTCCAGCAGGTACAGCTCAGGGTAGAAGAGCAGAGGGTAGAGGGAGGCATGGAGCGCTCTGTCCAGCTCTCTCAGGTAATGACATCTACAGGAGAAAGGTGAGAACAGCCAGTATCAGGATCCAGAAGTTGTGTATGTTTGTGGGATGAGGGGGTGCATGCAGCGTGTGGGTGGGAATGTGTGTGTGTTTCTCTGTTTGTGTGTGTGTTTGTGTGCAGACGAGTGTGTGTGTTGTTCTCTTACAGCCGTGGGCCCCTCTCTGATGAGAACTCGCAGTGGAACACAATCAGTTTCCGTGGCGATGACCCCTCCATGGGTGACCCCTGTTCTGGTGGCGTGGTACCACTTCCGGGTGAATGTGACTGTGAGCTGGACCTCTGTAACACTCCACCCATGGAAGTATCACTGACGCCTGGATCTGGAGCCTGTCCAGGGGGGCTGGTGGGAGCTCTGCCCCAGGAGGAGAGCTGGTAGAGGGCAGGGAGCTGGAGTAAAGCCCCCTGGATCTGAGCCTCAGTGTGGAGGTTGTCTGCCCCCTATGGGACACATGGAGAACAACATAAATATATAAATGTATATATAGTACCAGTCAAAGGTTTGGACACATCTACTCATTCAAGGGTATTTCTTTATTTTTTAAATATATTCTACATTGCAGAATAATAGTGAAGACATCAAAACTATGAAATAACACATATGGAATCATGTAGTAACCAAAAAAGTATTAAACAAATCAAAATATATATTAGATTCTTCAAAGTAGCCACCCTTTGCCTTGATGATAGCTTTGCATACTCTTGGCATTCTCTCAACCAGCTTCACCTGGAATGCTTTTCCAACAGTCTTGAAGGAGTTCCCACAGCACTCCGTTACTCTCCTTTTTGGTCAAATAGCCCGTACACAGCTGGAGATGTGTTGGGTCATTGTACTGTTGAAAAACAAATGATAATCCATCCCACTAAGCGCAAACCAGATGGGATGGCGTATCACTGCAGAATGCTGTGGTAGCCATACTGGTTAAGTAAGTGTGCCTTGAATTCTAAATAAATCACAGAGAGTGTCACCAGCAAAGCACCCCCACACCATCACACCTCCTCCTCCATGCTTCACGGTGGGAACAACATGCGGAGATCATCCGTTCACCTACTCTGCGTCTCACAAAGACATGGCGGTTGGAACCAAAAATCTCAAATTTGGACTCATCAGATCAAAGGACAGATTTCCACCAGTCTAATTTCCATTACTTGTGTTTCTTGGGCCAAGAATGTCTCTTCTTATTTTTTGTGTCATTTATTTGGGCTGCAATTTCTGAGGCTGGTAACTCTAATGAATTTATCCTCTGCAGCAGAGGTAACTCTGGGTCTTCCTTTCCTGTGGCGGTCCTCATGAGAGCTAGTTTCATCATAGTGCTTCATGGTTTTTGAAACTGCACATGAAGAAACTTTCAAAGGTCTTGCAATTTCCCAGAATGACTGACCTTCATGTCTTAAAGTAATGATGGACTGTAATTTCTCTTTGCTTATTTGAGCTGCTCTTGCCATATTATGGACTTGGTCTTTTACCAAACAGGGCTATCTTCTGTATACCTTGTCACAACACAACACAACTGATTGGCTCAAACGCATTAAGAAGGAAAGAAATTCCACAAATTAACTTTGAACAAGGCACACTTGTTAATTGAAATTAAATACATTCCAGGTGACTACCTCATGAAGCTGGTTGAGAGAATGCCAATAGTGTGCAAAGCTGTCATCAAGGCAAAGGGTGGCTACTTTGAAGAATCTCAAATATAACATATATTTTGATTTGATTTGTTGAACACTTTTGGTTACTACATGATTCCATATGTGTTATTTCATAGTTTTGATGTCTTCACTATTATTCTACAATGTAGAAAATAGTCAAAATAAAGAAAAACCCTTGAATGTGTAGGTGTGTCCAAACGTTTGACTGGTACTATATATAATATATAATATATTTATAAATATAATATATTTATTATATATAATAATAATAAACCTTGACCATAATATGACCTACTGTATGGGCCTGCTCATCTGAGTCCTCTACATATATATATACAGTATGTGTGTGTAGAGGACTCAGATGAGCAGGCCTATACAGTAGGTTATAAGTTATCAGACCAGTCAGTCGGTAACTTATTATGTATAATAAAATACATTTCATCAATATTATAGTCAAGGTTTTGGTTTATTTCTCTATTTGGTTTACTCAAAAAACATCACCCTGATGTGTCCACCGTGGTACTCATAAGGGTAGCGACAGTCTATGATGAGGAAGTCTCCCACTGTACCGCTGTACTGTCCTCTTAGCAGAGACGCCACCTGCAGGCCATCAGGAGAAATGCACCTCCAGTTTACCACAGCAACCTGGCAACAGTACGAGCAGGAGACAACCCTCTAGATACCATCGCTAACAGGATGCTGAAGTCCAATAAGCAGTGTTGTAGTCCACATATGTATCTGATGTGGATATCCTGTATGATTATGATGAAGAGGATGAAGGAGAATATAGAGAGAACATAGAGAGTGGGAGTGGAGGAACAAGGGAAGGAAGGAAGGAAGGAAGGAAGGAAGGAAGGAAGGAAGGAAGGAAGGAAGGAAGGAAGGAAGGAAGGAAGGAAGGAAGGAGAGATGGAGAGATGGAGAGATGGAGGAAAGGAGAGGACTTACTGTTTGGGCTGAGACGCAGTGAAGATCCTGGTGTTCCACTCTCTCTACTGGTAACAGTAGTGGCTGTGGACACACACACACACACACACACACACATTAAACATATTGTTCTAGCACAGCACTAACACACCAGATTCAGCCAATCAAGGGCGTGTCCTAGCCTACTATCACCCAGCTGGGGGAAAAAAATCATTTTTTACAACGTTGTGAAAATGTTGATGTGAGGTTGCACACCTTGCTGTAATCTCCTGTCAGGGTGTGGTCCTCCATGGTAGAACCCAGGAGGCTACTGGGAGGGAAATGCCGCCTCCTGGCCCTGACCCGCCGTACAGAGAGCAATGCCTGATGAGATACATTGTTTTTAACCAGACTTCATGAAACTAATATGACACAAATGGGCCCCAGGTTTATAGGGGGATCCTATGTTTATCATTCTCTACCCTCCTCCCCGACGTGTGCACTTGTATGAAGGGGTGCAAACTTCAGGAAGCGGGGTAGAACATTGGAACACTGCAAATGGATCTCACCTCAACATCTGGCAGCTCCACGTCACCCTGACAGACACGCAAGGCTCCGCCTCCTGGCGGGGAACTCTGACCTTGACATCTGAGACCCCTGACCCCTTGGTCTGACCTCTGAACTGCAGCGCTGCAGAACCGGGTCGACAGCTTCACACGCAGACGCTTCTGGACAACCAGAACCAGAACATCACATGATGATGTTCCTGAATATAGTTAGAGCCCAGAGTTGTTCCAGTCAGGTCACTCTGTTCCAATTCCAGGACCTTATTGATTATTATTCCCTCAGTTTCTGTGTAAATACTCACCATTTTAGGAGCAGAACATGCAGGGGAGAGAAACCTATAAAGTAAATGGTACAATGATTGAAAATGTAATTCAGACAGCAGACAGGATGTGCTGAGGGAAGGATGGCTCCTAATAATGTCTGGAATGGAGTCAATGGAATGATATCAAACACATGGAAACTATGTGTTTGATGTGTTCCATACCATTCCATTCATTCTGTTCCAGCCATTACTATGAGCCGTCCTCCCCAATTAAGGGATCATCAGACGCCTGTTATTTGTAGGCACCTAATAATCACTTTGCAATTTTTGCTAATAGAATCCATGTGTCCTCACCTCTCTCCCCTTCTCCTGTTCCCGGAGTCTGTTAGGACATTACCTACATAGAGAGAATATTGTGGGAAAAAAATCTTTGAGAATAATTTATTTATCAAAAGGGAAGCTACACATGTAAATGATTCACAAACTGAAAAGTCATGCTCAACATAAGATATACAGAGATTTAAATTCTGGACAACCTGGATTTAAATCTCAATGTTTTTGTCCCAAATTGCACCCTATTCTCTATATAGTGCACTACCTTTGACAGGGGCCTACATAGGGCTCTAGTCAGAAGTAGTGCACTATGTCGGGAACAGTGTCCCATTTGGGATTGAACCAATAGTTCTGCGTCTGATGCACTCTAACTCTACCCAGCGTCATCAAGCCACGAGGAACCGCTAATCATTCATTTGTATATTTCCCCGTCTGTCATCCAGAGCTTGCCCAGACCTGTCGGCGTCTCATCTCCCTGGGGGGCAAGCCCTCTGCCACAAGTCGAACCCGGCGTGGGCCCAGGGGGACTGGGAGTCACTAGCTCCGGCGTCAGTCGCAGCTTTCTGCGTGGGGTGTCGCTGTGGAGTATGAAATTAAAGTTTGTTTTTTAACTAACAAAGATCAAAAGATGTTCAACTATATAACAACTGGACTTGATAGTCTCCAGTCGCTCTGTTACGCACAACGTCCCAAACTGCCCACATTGTATTACTTATATTATTCCACATCTCCTAGCCTACACATAGCTTTCTTTAGCTTTTAAGTAACCGTGATAACTGTGTGTGTACTCACGCGCCGTCGTGGCATCGGAGGCTCTTTAGACTGAAGGAGAGCTCGGATACAGGTGAGGGTCCGGTGCCCGGTGAAGGTGACAAGCTCCAAACGGTCTCGTTGTGTGAAAGACCCGGTAGTGCGTCTCCCGGAGAGATTTCATTCCCAAGTACATTGAATGTCTCCATTCCTCGTCGCCTATTCTATCATAAAACAAGACCAACGAATTATGGTTATTTAGAAGTAATCAAGATGTGCCTCAATTATGTTAAACGTCAAGCGTAAAACTACAATCATGCGTCAAATTAGAACCAGCGAACATACCTAAGTCTACACAATATGCATACTATCAAGATACACTATTTGTGAAAAGCTTTTCCAAAAGTGTTCCCAGGTCTCACCTGTGTGATGATGATTATGTTATGGGTCTCCATCCTACCATCACAGCAGAGCTGTTTCATTCAGCCCCTTCCCCGTGGCAACCGTGGTTGCTACAACAAGCCAGCTAGACCGGGCATGCATGGGGCACGTCCCCGCCACTCTCACCAACCAAGCGGCCCTGTTTATCTCTCATTTTTCCCAAAGTGTTTACTTGTTCACTACCCTTCACTGATTTGAAAGGAAATTACTAATACATATACTGTTGGTTTTGTTTAGCCTATACCCATACAGTCCTTTAATGAATACTTATAGAAACTCTCCGTCTATCCCATCCTCCACCAATTCAGTGCTTTTAGATTTGTGGGAAGTAGTGAACGAGTAGTGAACCTTTTCTACTTCAGTAGAAAGGAGATGGGACGCACACATAGCCGAGTCACCAACCCAAAACACTGACCGGCCAGGTGGCCACCCACGGTGACTGTGTTGGTGGTGGTTCGTTCCCGTGGTAACCTATCTGCGGGATGATGCGGCATTTGTTGTTATTATGAGGAGCTCCTTCACCTCATGGGGCATATTAAGTTACACAATAAATAAACAATAAAAAGTTACACAATTGCCTACAGGCTAAGTACGAAAAATTAATGTTGAGACTTCGATAATGTGGCCTATGTCCTTCACTGAATAGTAGGCTAAAGTTGGTGATATAAAGGTGTTTGGATGTATGAAGATATAATGTGATATTAGGCATTTCATGTTATCACATTTCTGACACAAGGCCTATCTGAGACTAACTATACACTGTTTTATTATCTCTCAACTTCCTGGTTAAATAACAAATTACATTCTAATTCTTCTCCCTCTGGAAATTAATTCATTTGGTCATCATTTACCACTAGTCCATTGATCTGCAGCCTTTCTACAAAATCTATAGCCCTATACTATGGCTATGCTATATGCTGCTTGCACACAATGTAAACATCTCACCTCTACAGAATGACTACCTGTAGTTGGCTTATTATAGGGCTATACGCATTATAGGGCTATACACATTTTGCATTAAGTGAACCTTATAGCAGTCTTCTTCCATGACTGATAGTAGGCTATTGATAGAAGGCTATGTTATTAATACAATACTGATTTTCAGTGCTTTCAAAAGCCATCATCTGACTTGCCTAGTTAAATAAAGGTTAAATTAAATTAAATGCAAAGTCGAGGTCGCTACTCCTAGTGGTGTTCCGGGGGAACTGCAGTGTGGTCGTCAAAATGTATTAAAAAACACGTCCCAGGGATGTGTCCTTTGGGGACCTCTAACTAATGTGACTGGCAGAACGGGTGTTGTATGTGGAGGATGAGGGCTGCAGTAGATATCTCAGATAGGGGGGAGTGAGGCCTAAGAGGGTTTTATAAATAATCATCAACCAGTGGGTCTTGCGACTGGTATACAGATACGGCCAGTTTACAGAAGAGTACAGTGATGTGTAATATAAGGAGCATTGGTGGAAAATCTGATAGACATCGGTCCCCGATGAAAACGTTTGAATACCACTGATTTATAAAGAGTTTTGATTCGTTGTCTTGTATTTAAATTGTGTGGCACTTTTTTGTCACGTGCTTCAAGGGGGCGTTATGAATCCAGCCAATAGTTGCGTGCACAAAGAACCTTGACGGCCGGATGATAGCTCTGATTGGCCAAACACTCCAACAATCACCAACTGGGCCCGCCTCTTCCCGGAAGCTGACTGTCAGCTGATTTGTTTTTATTGACAACGGTGACGTTACATTATCGGTAAATATCCTGAACACAAAAGCTCATCCCTTCGTCTTTCCCCCTTTTCTCTCTACATATCTTTCCTCCGCGTACCCCGGTATGGACGAAACTAGTCCGTTGGTTTCCCCGCTACGGGACTCCAACGACTTCGGCTTCTGCCCCACCGAGCCCACCAGTCCCCGGGGCGGATTTGGAGGCACGCCGGGCTCGGTGGTTCGCATCCCGGCAGGGAGTCCGGAGCGCAGCCGGGAGAGACAGCCGTTGTTGGACCGGGACCGAGGAGGTTCACCACGGGACCCGCATAGAAATGACTTTTCGGAGGATCCCGAGTTTCGAGAGATCATCCGCAAGGCGGAACGCGCCATCGACGAAGGGATCTATCCGGAGAGAATCTACCAGGGATCCAGCGGCAGCTACTTTGTCAAAGATTCACAAGGGGTAAGAAAGAGTGAAAAGCATTGAAAGGAGATCACAATCGATCGATTTAGCTAGGTCACCTAAACAGTTATGGATTGCATGTCGTCATATTTAGCTAGCATATATAAGATAACCACGACACTTAGTTTTATTGTTTATGAATGACATCAAGGAGATTGACAAGTCCATTAGTTCTCATCCTTGAGTAATGATGTCTTGTGCGTCTTTTTATTGTCCAGAAGGCTACACTGTTGTAGGTAAATTCCTCTTGTACTCTAAAAGTGGACAAGGCCTCTGGTTTGTTTCCTTCAGTATGACCTGCAAATATATCCTCCCACCGGAGAAACCGCCCGGGGAAACAGGTGTCTAACTTCAACCTCCATTGTCCTGTTTGTTCTCTCCAATGTGGCCCCGTTCTGGTGTTGTTTATTGACTGTACTTCCATACAGTAGAGTTGACCCAGTTACAGTCTAGCCAATCTCTTATCTGGAACAGCTGTGTCACTGTGGCAACACCAGCTGAGGAGCCTAGTGCCCTCTACTCACTCTCATGTGTTGGCCTCGACTCGCGGATAGACTTTGTGTGTGTCTGTGTAACGCAGGGACAAATGACTCACAAATGGCACTGTATTCCCTATATAGTCCACTACTTTTGACCAGAGCCCGAACACACACGTACACTCCCACACAGCTTCACGCAACACAGTCTATCCGTCTGCATCGGCAATCAATCATTGTTGCGCTGAACTCATGGGGTTGTAATCACCCACACACTCTTGGTAATAATGATGAATTGTCACGAGGTTTGTTGGGATGGAAAATAGTGCTCTTTCTATTTGATTGAGCTCCAGTCTAGAGAATTCTAACCAAAATCTGATCTTTGGATAGAAACATGAGGGAGAAGCAAACTATGGTGACTTGGTGCACAGACATAGACCTGGTACTAGTAGCAACTTACCCAACATTTATCATCTGAAACTCCACGATGCGGTCACATTTGTTGGTTAAAAATGGAAGTGTCTCTGTGGACCTTGGAGGTCCTGACGTGTCGGGGAATCCACCAGATTCACTTCCTGTATGTGTAATTCCAAACAAGCACAGCCAGGTCTGTCTATAGTATTGTATCGACCCTGTGTGTATAAGCACAGATATCTGCTCCGCCATGAAACATGCTCCTGTGGCAGTCGAGTAGTTAACAGAACAGTGTTGGTACAGTATGAAGCATGTAGTAGTTAACAGAACAGTGTTGGTACAGTATGAAGCATGGTAGTAGTTAACAGAACAGTGTTGGTACAGTATGAAGCATGGTAGTAGTTAACAGAACAGTGTTACAGTATGAAGCATGGTAGTAGTTAACAGAACAGTGTTGGTACAGTATGAAGCATGGTAGTAGTTAACAGAACAGTGTTGGTACAGTATGAAGCATGGTAGTAGTTAACAGAACAGTGTTGGTACAGTATGAAGCATGGTAGTAGTTAACAGAACAGTGTTGGTACAGTATGAAGCATGGTAGTAGTTAACAGAACAGTGTTGGTACAGTATGAAGCATGGTAGTAGTTAACAGAACAGTGTTGGTACAGTATGAAGCATGGTAGTAGTTAACAGAACAGTGTTGGTACAGTATGAAGCATGGTAGTAGTTCACAGAACAGTGTTGGTACAGTATGAAGCATGGTAGTAGTTAACAGAACAGTGTTGGTACAGTATGAAGCATGGTAGTAGTTAACAGAACAGTGTTGGTACAGTATGAAGCATGGTAGAAGTTAACAGAACAGTGTTACAGTATGACACATGGTAGTAGTTAACAGAACAGTGTTACAGTATGAAGCATGGTAGTAGTTAACATGCAGCACCTGTGGAGAAATTTCTCCCTGTCTCCTCTGCATATTGTAACTTCACTCATCCCATCTTTTACCAATGTTAGATTTGCTCACAGCACAGGTGAGTTTGCAATTAGAAAATGCCTACCTAAATCTCTCTCTGTTTCTCTTTGTAGAAGATCATCGGTGTGTTCAAGCCTAAGAACGAGGAGCCTTATGGTCAGCTGAACCCAAAGTGGACCAAGTGGCTCCAGAAGCTGTGTTGTCCCTGCTGTTTTGGACGGGACTGTCTGGTCCTGAACCAGGGTTATCTGTCTGAGGCTGGGGCCAGTCTGGTGGACCAGAAACTAGAGCTTAACATAGTACCCAGGACCAAGGTAGGGAGGGGTTAGACACACACACTGAACCAGGGTTATCTGTCTGAGGCTGGGGCCAGTCTGGTGGACCAGAAACTAGAGCTTAACATAGGACCAAGGTAGGGAGGGGTTAGACACACACACTGAACCAGGGTTATCTGTCTGAGGCTGGGGCCAGTCTGGTGGACCAGAAACTAGAGCTTAACATAGTACCCAGGACCAAGGTAGGGAGGGGTTACACACACACACACTGAACCAGGGTTATCTGTCTGAAGCCTGTGCGATCAAAAACTAAATACAGTCCCCGGGGCCAAGGTAGTGGTTAGGCACACACACTTAGGCACGCAGGTACACACACAGGTACTGGGAGATCCTGCGTCAGGGCTCTCTCTTGATTTCCTTCATTCTCTCACTCACTCACTCACTCACTCACACACACTCTCTCTCTCTCTCTGTCTCTCTCTCTGTCTCTCTCTCTCTCTCTCTCTCTCTCTCTCTCTCTCTGTCTCTTGTCCTCTCTATCTACATCTTCTTCACCCTCTCCTTCTCTCCACCCTCTTGCCCCCCACCCCATCTCTCCACTAGGTTGTGTACCTGGCCAGTGAGACGTTTAACTATAACGCTATAGACCGGGTCAAGTCCAGGGGTAAGAGGCTGGCTCTGGAGAAGGTACCCAAAGTGGGACAACACTTCCACAGGATCGGCCTGCCTCCCAAGGTACGTCTGCTGCTTTCTGGTTGTGTTCCAAAGGGTACCCTATTCCCTTTATAGTACACTACTTAGTTCACATACTATTCTTGAACTACAGGCCGCCCAGAGGGAAATGCAGGATGAAGGGTTTTTAAAGTGAATCCTTAATTGAAGTAAAGAGATTTAGCAGATTAAAGTTTTAAAGTTGAGACTTTACTCTAAAACTTCTCCATTAGGATCTGTGATTTCCTCTAGATTTATGATGACTCTCTCTCTCTTACTCTCTTCCACCCTCTCTCTCTCCTACCCTCTCTCTCTCTCTCCTCTCTCTTCCACCCTCTCTCTCTCTCCTACCCTCTCTCTCTCTCCTCTCTCTCTCTCCTCTCTCTCTCCTCTCTCTCTCTCCTCTCTCTCTCCTCTCTCTCTCTCCTCTCTCTCCCACCCTCTCTCTCTCTCCTCTCTCTCTCTCTCCTCTCTCTCCCACTCTCTCTCTCTCTCCTCTCTCTCCCACCCTCTCTCTCTCTCCTCTCTCTCTCCTCTCTCTCCCACCCTCTCTCTCTCTCCTCTCTCTCTCCCACCCTCTCTCTCTCCTCTCTCTCCTACCCTCTCTCTCTCTCCTCTCTCTCCTCTCTCTCCCACCCTCTCTCTCTCTCCTCTCTCTCCACCCTCTCTCTCCCACCCCCTCTCTCGCCTCTCTCTCCCACCCTCTCTCGCCTCTCTCTCCCACCCTCTCTCGCCTCTCTCTCCCACTCTCTCTCTCCTCTCTCTCCCACCCTCTCTCTCCTCTCTCTCCCACCCTCTCTCTCCTCTCTCTCCCACCTCTCTCTCTCCTCTCTCTCCCACCCTCTCTCTCCGCTCTCTCCTCTCTCGCTCCGCTCTCTCTCCCACCCTCTCTCTCTCTCCTCTCTCGCTCCACTCTCTCTCCCACCCTCTCTCTCTCCTCTCTCTCCCACCCACTCTCTCTCCTCTCTCTCCCACCCTCTCTCCCACCTCTCTCTCTCCCACCTTCTGTCTCTCTCTCCCACGCTCTCTCTCTCCTCTCTCTCTCCTCTCTCTCTCTCCTCTCTCGCTCCGCTCTCTCTCTCCCACCCTCTCGCTCTCCTCTCTCTCCCACCCTCTCTCCCACCTTCTGTCTCTCTCTCCCACCCTCTCTCTCTGTCTCGCTCTCTCCCTCCTGTCCTCCAGTTGGGTTCGTTCCAGATCTTCGTTGAGGGCTTTAAGGATGCAGACTTCTGGCTGCGGAGGTTTGAGGCAGACCCCTTGCCAGAGAACACCAACAGACAGATGCAACTACAGTTTGAGAGGCTGGTGGTCCTCGATTACATCATCAGGAACACAGGTACGTAACCAAGGCAATGATGGTGAAGAAGGACAAGCAGGCAGGCTGACACCTGTGTGAATATGTGAAAGGTGCATTAAACTCTAACACCTCTCTGTCTCCACAGATCGGGGAAACGATAACTGGCTTCTAAAATATGACTGTCCCATGGACCAGGGGAACCGGGTAAGCACACACACACACACACCCACACACCAGAACAGGCACTGAAACCTTGTGTGTGTGTCTGTTCCTTTTTCGGTGTCTGTTCTGGGGGGGGGGGGGGGGGGGGGTGTACTCTTATGCACTTATGTCTGACTCAGAGTGCTCTCTTTCCACCTCTCTGTCTTCCCCCCTGTCTATCACCCCTCCTCTCTCCCTCCTCTCCCGTCCACTCTCTCTGTCCAGGACACAGACTGGGTAGTAGTGAAGGATCCTATCATCCAACTAGCTGCTATAGACAACGGACTGGCCTTCCCTCTCAAACACCCCGACTCCTGGAGAGCCTGTAAGCACCGCCTTCTGCCTCCTCGACCAATCACTGAACAGCTTGTAGAGATGCTCTGACCAATCACAGAGCAGTTTGTAGAGATGCACTTTCCCACTGACCAATCACAGAGCCCCCACCTTCTCTGTGACCAATCATTGCATTTCTCACTAAAGTTTGTTAATTTTTTGACCAATCGTAGACCCGTTCTACTGGGCGTGGCTGTCCCAAGCCAAGGTTCCGTTCTCCCAGGAGATAAGAGAGCTGGTTCTTCCCAAACTGGCTGATCCCAACTTTATCAAAGATCTGGAGGAAGACCTGTACGAACTGTTTAAGGTGAGGAGGAGGGAGGGAGCCAACTTCAAACGGAATTGATTATCCAATCTTTGATGGTGTTTCTATTTGAGTATTTTTGACCCTTGACCTGTGTGTTGCAGAAAGACCCAGGCTTCGACAGAGGGCAGTTCCACAGGCAGATAGCTGTTATGAGAGGACAGGTATGTTTTAAATACAACATGCCTCTTTTTAAATAATATATCCAGGAAAACTTCAATTAAACACAGAGTCTCAAAACACCGCCTGTCCATTTTTAATAGCCTGGGAATCGGCACACATTTCAGCAAATAAAAGCCGGGTCTAGATGAATTGTTTACAAGTGAAAGTCTGTGAGTAACGTCATTGGATGAGACAGCAGTGTGGTTTGACGTGGTCGGCTCAACTACAGCCGATACGAGAGACTGAAGGAGCGAGAGAATGGTGCAGAAACATGAACTCTGGGGTTACTAGGCAGTCTAGTCTCTGCAAGTCTAACCTGCGATGGATGTGTTACTCTAATGTTTATACTGGTCACAATAAACCGCGTGGTAGTCTTCTCAACCTTTTTATTGGGCAAAAGCTGTGCGCATTAAGGAAATAGAAGCCCGTCTCTAGTAAGCGCCGGTCGTGTTCAGTGATTGAAGCAAATAAATGTTGGGCTGTTAATTGAAGTTAACTTGGAAATAACCATGTAGAAATAACTTCTCATTTTTATTTTACCTTTATTTTACCAGGCAAGTCAGTTAAGAACAAATTCTTATTTTCAATGACGGCCTAGGAACAGTGGGTTAACTGCCTGTTCAGGGGCAGAATGACAGATTTTGTACCTTGTCAGCTCGGAGATTTGAACTTGCAACCTTTCGGTTACTAGTCCAATGCTCTAACCACTAGGCTAACCATTCTTTGTAGATCAGTCAGTCACAAATGACCCACAATGCATCACAGATGTCATGCCCTTATGGAGAGTATCCAACCTGTCGGTCTCACTCTCACCCCCCCCCCTCTCTGGTGGCCTAGATCCTGAACCTCAGCCAGGCTCTGAAGAACAGTAAGACCCCCCTCCAGCTGGTCCAGATGCCTCCAGTTATAGTAGAAACAGCCAGAGCACCACAGAGGGCCAACAGTGAGTCTTACACACAGAGCTTCCAGAGCAGGAGACCCTTCTTCACCCGGTGGTAGAGGAGGAGGAGTGTGCAAGTGTGTACGTCAAATGTATGTGTTTAAAGGGCAAACGAGTGAGGAGTCTCTCCTACCCCCGCCCTCTCCGCCCTCTCCTACCCCCAATGGACACAGACGGTATTGAGAATGACTGAGGAAGACGAGGAGGACTGAGGACAAAAGGAAGAGAACGCATATCCCTCCGTCTGTTTGTCTCTGTGCCTTGTGTGGATGTCAAAGATGATGATGATGATATCTTCCTATAAGGAATGGAGTCTATATGATGGGCTTAGTAAACTCCCTTTCTATGGAGGTGCACACAGTGTATGTCCCAAAAGGAGCCCTACTCCCTAGTGCACTACTTTTGACCAGGGCCCATAGGGTTCCATCTGGGAGACAGACACTTAACTCAGCCACTGCAGTTTTAAAGCCTCTCTCTCTCTCTCTCTCTTCCCCCCCGGTTTGGTTGAGAGGTGCTGTTGCATTCCTTATGACGGCCACTCTGTGGACAGCAGCAGCCATGCGGACTCATTGCTCTCATGGCTCTCTACTGCCCCCTTTGTCTTGGGATGAGGAACTGCAAGGTACTGCAGCGCGTTGGAAGTTTTAGGGGGCCACATTTGGAGAAACGACTACTTTTCCCCTCTTTCTGAAAATAACAGGGGAAAAGTAGATCAGATTTTCCTCTCCGCCATTCTGTAGTCCAATACATGTACGATGTCTCCCATCGCTTCTGTCTACTTTGATTTCTGGTAATTCGTTTTATAATTTTTCATTCTTGTGGGAGAAAGATGGACATGTTTTTTTTGAAAACACACTATCAGGACTTCCTGTTGCCACAGATTCTAACTGACCTGAAATGTATTGTGACATTTGCACTGTATAATTTGCCTGTAATATATTTAATGAAAGACTATAACAGAACTGTATTACATTAATACCATGTATCTTGTCGTTTGTTTTGATAAATGTGTTTTTATTTAGAGAGAAGACTTTATTCTTATTTCCCCCTCACTTTATTTGGTGAGGACATTCATCTGTTTGTTAGACAAACCTATGCACACAAATACATATAGGCAAGTTTACTTTGCCAGTTATAGTAGAAACAGCCAGAGCACCACAGAGGGCCAACAGTGAGTCTTACACACAGAGCTTCCAGTGCAGGACACCCTTCTTCACCCGGTGGTAGAGGAGGAGGAGGAGGAGTGAGGACAAAAGGAAGAGAACTCATATCCCTCCGTCTGTTTGTCTCTGTGCCTTGTGTGGATGTCAAAGATGATGATATATCTTCCTATAAGGAATGGAGTCTATATGATGGGCTTAGTAAACTCCCTTTCTATGGAGTTGTCCCAAAAGGAACCCTATTCCCTAGTGCACTACTTTTGATTTGCATGTTTATGTGTCAACCATAACCCTTAAGCGGATAGTTCACTCAAACTAAATCTTAGTTTTATTCATTAGTCCACCGTTGGACCACTTTCACTACAGAGTGACAACTGTCCTGTGTTTTACATCACAGTTAATGCTGTGTAAATGTCTTCCCATGTTGTTTACACCTGTCCAAGTCCTTTCAGGTTTAGTTGTAGGTGATCTACCAGGTATAGCTTTGTTATAGAGAGAACCATTTCTAGTGTTACTGGCTTTTCTACGAAGTCCATGCCTTTGGGATGTTTGGACCACACACAGGCCGTGTTCGAGAGGATCAAAACCGCAATGTATCATGGGCAAATTGTAACTGACCGACTGAACTACAAATAATGAGTTATTTGATGCAAGGTGATTTGTAGATTCGACAGTCACCTGCAGTCGTTTTGATGCTCTCGAACACAGCCATAGTCACCTGCCGATAGTGTTGTAGATCGGTCTGTCTGCTCTGATCAGTCAGTGAAGAGTGACTGAGCAGGATTGATAATGCTCTCAAACAGTCATTGATGTTGCCAGTTCTCTCCCTTCCTTTGGTTAAAGTGACAAAGTCTCGACAAGTAAGGTTACGAAAACGTACTTCATTTAACTCCACACATGGCAACTCTGTATTGAACGACACCTCGCTCTGATTGGTGGGAATGGAAAAAGGACCAATCACAGAGCAGCTTTACGACACGTTTTAAGTTCAGCAGGCCAGCGCTCATTTCTCTCCATTGGCTCAGTGTAGAATGCGATGGAGGTAGCGTTCTGGGTCCCTGGTTCCCTCCTGCCTCGTCACGGCCCCCAGCCTCTCCAGATGGGGCCTCTCTGAGGGCTTCTGTGCGTCGGTCAACTGGGCGCCCCCCTCTGCACCTGTCGACCCTCCAGGGAGGGGGTCCAGCTCTCCAATATCACTGGGGTCCTCCTCTTCATTGTCCTCCTCAGGGTGGTCCAAACCCTCCTTAATCCTGGAAGGAGAGGAGGGAGAGCATAAATGGGAGAGAAGGAAGGAAAGAGTGAGGGATAGAGAGAAGGGAAAGTGAGAGAGAGGGAAGTAGGGAAGGAGAGAGGGACGTCTCTTTAAAACAAAGTCACAGTGGAAACATATCTGGAAGTGGTATTTCAGGCCCAACCCTGCTTCTACCTACGCGGTTACTTCAGGGCCTGTATGTATCAAAGCTTTCAAAGTAGTAGTGCTGATTTAGGATCATGTTTTGCCTTTTGGATCACAAGAATAAGATGGGGGATGGGGGATCTGATCCAAGATCAGCACTCCTACTATGAGATGCTTGATACATAGGGCCTCAGATGTGCAAACACTGACATGGGATAGAAGAAGAGACCATAGAGATCATTAGAAGCCTGACTACCACTAATTTAATCGATCTGTCAGTTAAACGTAAGTTAAATGTGGAGAGTCTATCTAGTCAGGTGGAGGATGTAGTTAAAGGATTTGAGCTGATCTGTCTGTTGATGCCAGACCAAATACCCTTGACCTGGTTTCCACTCTCTTTAATTATCTGTCTCTCTGTCTCCTCTTTCCTTCTCTCGTTGTGCTCTCTCTCTCAATCTCTCCATCTGTCCCTAACTCCTTTCTCTCCCTTCTATCCCTCCTCTCTCTTACCTGAGGTGTCCAAATGCTTTCAGCAACTTGGGTTCTCTGTGTCCCTCCGTCCTGATACCACTCCTGCTTCTGGCTCTCACCCTGAACCCCACCAACGCCTGGGCCAGCCCTGCATCCAGCTCTCCCTCCTCCTCCTCTTCTTCTCCTCCCTCTCTCCCTCTGTTTCGCTCTTCTCTGCCCCACACCAGTCTTGCCCGCTGCTCTGCGTCCCGGTCCCCGGCCACATGGAACAGCCGTCTTAGCTGACGCAGATTTACCCCCGCGAAGATGTTGGAACATCCCGACTTCCTGCTTCGCCTCTTTTCAGGCTGCCAGAGCAGGGACGGACCTTCCTCCACAGAGGGGTGTTCCGGGTCCTCCATAACCCTCTGAGAGAGGGGAGATGGAGGGGTGAGGAGGAGAGAGGGAGGGATGAGGTAGTAGGAGGGATCAGGTTGATGAGAGATGGATTGAAAGAATAGAGGGATTCCAAGACAACTCCGTCAGCACCTGCAAACAAACAGACATCAATCATTAGCTAAATGTCGCTAGCCCCTGACCTGGGCTGGCAACTGCCCAGCAACCTAGATAGTCTGTTTTGTAGGATGACAGCATTATCCTTGAGCCTCAGACCACACAATGTCTGCATCCCAAAATAGCTCCCTATATAGTGCACTCTGGGCCCTGGTCAGAAGTAGTGCACTACATGAGAATAGGGTGCCATTTTGGATGTAGCCAAAGACACTCTGTAGGTTGTCAAGGAAACACACGCACACATGCAGTGTAAGCCTGCTTAGAGAGGAGGGAGAGGAAGGAGAGAGAGGGGATGGGGGGGAGCGAGGGAAGGAGGGAGAGAGAGAGGATGGGAGAACAGAACGTTTAAAAGCTGGTTGTTGACTCCAACAAGGGATAAAGAGTGGATGTTGGACTGAGGCCCTTTGTGTTGTTACTAAGCAACAGTGAGACATTATCTTACAGTTCAACTATATTACAAGGCACTTGTATTAGTATAACACTGGTACTGTCTGAAACACTGATGTTGACAGAAATAAGGTGAAAGCAAAGGTTAAACAAAGCAACGTTTAATGAGAGAGGGTGGTGTCTATCAGGCGGAGGTCATGGCTTCATTTTCCGTTTAATGAGAGAGGGTGGTGTCTATCAGGCGGAGGTCATGGCTTCATTTTCCGTTTAATGAGAGAGGGTGGTGTCTATCAGGCGGAGGTCATGGCTTCATTTTCATAGACACAGGGCTGGCCACAGATACAATGAAGCATGACACTGTCTGATGCGCTAAGATTATTAAACCTAGTGTAAAATCATGTAATTATAAGTAGTATATAAAATGACCAATTGTTTACATAATGAGTAACTTGATGAATATCATAGATAATAGCCTACATCAAGTACCAACAATCATTATTATGCTTGACAGTCACAGGGGCAGCCACTGAAATGCGGGAATGCCTAGTTATGCCTGGAATTATAATTGACCTTCCCACCCAGCAGCGAAACGCAATCTGCTCCATAGGCGCGCATTTTGGCGAACAGTTTGCTGCGGGCCGCAAAATGTTTCACGATCGAACATATTTGCTTATAGTATGCCTACCAATAACGTACAAATAATGCTTATAAAATAGCATGACATGTTGTAAGTAAACATATAACGTTACCTGCACAACAAATCAATGAGCTATTAGTCAAGCGGATTTGCTGCGTGACAGCATCATAGAGATTATAAACTCTTACCCCTTCAGCAAGTGAACGCAGTAAAATCGGACACCTGCTCAGGCTCTGAGGAGATGTAGTCTACTGCGCAGATATGGAATTCCATATGGAAATTGACATTATCCGCTACTTTATAGTAGCCTTCTTCTGCTGTCAAAGACGAGAATCAAACAAAGTTTTTCTGTGTAGTGTGCGCTTGAGCCCTCACAATGAACTCTCTCTCTCACTATCTCATTCTCTCTTTGTCTTGCTCTCTCTCTCGACAACCAATAGCAGCACTTGGGACACACCACTCCCGTCCTATTCGACCGGGGCGACCCCTTTCTGACCAATCACAGGCTTTGAGAGAGACGCGTCAGCAACTGTTTAGATCACACAGTGTACAAGGTGTGATCTGACATTGACGTCATCGGCGCGTGTGCTTACCTCAAAGCCAGGGTTGCCATGTCATGAGCGTATTATTAAGCTCCCAATAATAATAATTTTAATGGAAAACTTTTCTTCTGTCGTTACAAATTACGTCGATGTTCCTTCTTAATTCGCTAGCTAACGTTGTGGGGGAAAAGGGTTTATTAGAGAAATGTGTCAAATCATCTCTTGCTGCAACAGAAATGTTGACCTAGTTTCTGAACCTGTGGGAGGGTTTTTGAGAGGTTATTGTCATTTCATATGGACCTGGCAACCCTGCTCAAAGCAGCGGGGAAGAAACCATCAGGAGTGTAATTCATCCATGTGCCATTCCTCCTCCACAGACATATCTATAATCATCATCATAACAGTGTGTAACAAATTGTGTAGGCCGGCGTCTAGCCGAAGTCAGTTAGGCGAACCGAACTAGTGTGTTCCCATGCACTCAAAATGCACTGCTCCGAAAAATAAAGGGAACACTAAAATAACACGTCCTAGATCTGAATTAATGAAATATTCTTATTAAATACTTTTTTTCTTACATAGTTGAATGTGCTGACAACAAAATCACCACAAAAATTATCAACCCATGGACCCATGGAGGTCTGGATTTGGAGTCACACTCAAAATTCATGTGGAAAACTACACTACAGGCTGATCCAACTTTGATGTCATGTCCTTAAAACAAGTCAAAATGAGGCTCAGTAGTGTGTGTGGCCTCCACGTGCCTATATGACCTCCCTACAACGCCTGGGCATGCTCCTGATGAGGTGGCGGATGGTCTCCTGAGGGATCTCCTCCCAGACCTGGACTAAAGCATCCGCCAACTCCTGGACAGTCTGTGGTGCAACTGGTGGTGGATGGAGCGAGACATGATGTCCCAGATGTGCTCAATTGGATTCAGGTCTGGGGAACAGGCGGGCCAGTCCATAGCATCAATGCCTTCCTCTTGCAGGAACTGCTGACACACTCCAGCCACATGGTCTAGCATTGTCTTGCATTAGGAGGAACCCAGGGCCAACCGCACCAGCATATGGTCTCACAAGGGTCTGAGGATCTCATCTCGGTACCTAATGGCAGTCAGGCTACCTCTGGCGAGCACATGGAGGGTTGTGCGGCCCCCCCAAAGAAATGCCACCCACACCATGACTGACCCACCGCCCAAACCGGTCATGCTGGAGGATGTTGGCAGGCAGCAGAACGTTCTCCACGGCATCTCCAGACTCTGTCACGTCTGTCACATGTGCTCAGTGTGAACCTGCTTTTCATCTGTGAAGAGGCACAGGGCGCCAGTGGCGAATTTGCCAATCTTGGTGTTCTCTGGCAAATGCCAAACGTCCTGCACGGTGTTGGGCTGTAAGCACAACCCCCACCTGTGGATGTCGGACCCTCATACCACCCTCATGGAGTCTGTTTCTGACCGTTTGAGCAGACACATGCATATTTGTGGCCTGCTGGAGGTCATTTTGCAGGGCTCTGGCAGTGCTCCTCCTGCTCCTCCTTGCAAAAAGGCGGAGGTAGCGGACCTGCTGCTGGGTTGTTGCCCTCCTACGGCCTCCTCCACGTCTCCTGATGTACTGGCCTGTCTCCTGGTAGCGCCTCCATGCTCTGGACACTACGCTGACAGACACAGCAAATCTTCTTGCCACAGCTCGCATTGATGTGCCATCCTGGATGAGCTGCATTACCTGAGCCACTTGTGTGGGTTGTAGACTCCGTCTCATGCTACACTAAAGAGAAAGCACCGCCAGCATTCAAAAGTGACCAAAACATCAGCCAGGAAGCATAGGAACTGAGAAGTGGTCACCACCTGCAGAACCACTCCTTTATTGGGGGTGTCTTGCTAATTGCCTATAATTTCCACCTGTTTGTCTATTCCATTTGCACAACAGCATGTGAAATCTATTGTCAATCAGTGTTGCTTTCCTAAGTGGACAGTTTGATTTCACAGAAGTGTGATGACTTGGAGGTACATTGTGTTGTTAAAGTGTTCCCTTTATTTTTTGGAGCAGTGTACATTTCTTGAATAACCTTTCTGGATCTCTTCAAATAGCCATCTACGGCCGAACAAGAAAGTGACGACACGCCCCAACATGGAAACCGAGGTAAAGTTGGTTTTATATTCACACATTCGGATATTCAACAGACATTCATCAAACATTCAACAGACATTCAACAGACATTTGCCAAAAGTCATTTAAAATTGTAAAATCAATAACTAATTCAGCGTTTGTCACAGATACATAACAATAGATATGATTTATTCTATAAATGTGTAGTATACTTTTACAACCTTTGCTTTGAGTCGACATTCAAGGTCTGACTTGATAGAAATACATAACATCTATAAGATGCCATTTCCTGCCACGTGTGCTCGCTCTCTCCGGCCTCTAGATCACTCTGCGTGCAATGAACGCAAGAGAAGTGACACAATTTCACCTGGTTAATATTGCCTGCTAACCTGGATTTCTTTTAGCTAAATATGAAGGTTTAAAAATATATACTTCTGTGTATTGATTTTAAGAAGGCAATTGATGTTATGGTTAGGTACACATTGGAGCAATGATACCAACCCAATCGATTATATGCAACGCAGGACACGCTAGATAAACTAGTAATATCATCAACCATGTGTAGAACAAATCATACCTAGTTTGATGTTTCTGTGACAAACGGTGAATTAATTATTGATTTAACATCAAATCAAATTTATTTATATAGCCCTTCGTACATCAGCTGATATCTCAAAGTGCTGTACAGAAACCCAGCCTAAAACCCCAAACAGCAAGCAATGCAGGTGGAGAAGCACGGTGGCTAGGAAAACTCCCTAGAAAGGCCAATACCTAGGAAGAAACCTAGAGAGGAACCAGGCTATGTGGGGTGGCCAGTCCTCTTCTGGCTGTGCCGGGTGGAGATTATAACAGAACATGGTCAAGATGTTCAATGTTCATAAATGACCAGCATGGTCGAATAATAATAAGGCAGAACAGTTGAAACTAGAGCAGCAGCACAGTCAGGTGGAAGTTGAAACTGGAGCAGCAGCATGGCCAGGTAGACTGGGGACAGCAAGGAGTCATCATGTCAGGTAGTCCTGGGGCATTGGTCCTAGGGCTCAGGTCAGTTGAAACTGGAACAGCAGCATGGCCAGGTGGACTGGGGACAGCAAGGAGTCATCATGTCAGGTAGTCCTGGGGCATGGTCCTAGGGCTCAGGTCCTCCGAGAGAGAGAAAGAAAGAGAGAAGGAGAGAATTAGAGAACGCACACTTAGATTCACACAGGACACCGAATAGGACAGGAGAAGTACTCCAGATATAACAAACTGACCCCAGCCCCCCGACACATAAACTACTGCAGCATAAATACTGGAGGCTGAGACAGGAGGGGTCAGGAGACACTGTGGCCCCATCCGAGGACACCCCCGGACAGGGCCAAACAGGAAGGATATAACCCCACCCACTTGCCAAAGCACAGCCCCCACACCACTAGAGGGATATCTTCAACCAACCAACTTACCATCCTGAGACAAGGCTGAGTATAGCCCACAAAGATCTCCGCCACGGCACAACCCAAGGGGGGGGGGGGGGGCGCCAACCCAGACAGGATGACCACAACAGTGAATCAACCCACTCAGGTGACGCACCCCCTCCAGGGACAGCATGAGAGAGCCCCAGCAAGCCAGTGACTCAGCCCCTGTAATAGGGTTAGAGGCAGAGAATCCCAGTGGAAAGAGGGGAACCGGCCAGGCAGAGACAGCAAGGGCGGTTCGTTGCTCCAGAGCCTTTCCGTTCACCTTCCCACTCCTGGGCCAGACTACACTCAATCATATGACCCACTGAAGAGATGAGTCTTCAGTAAAGACTTAAAGGTTGAGACCGAGTTTGCGTCTCTGACATGGGTAGGCAGACCGTTCCATAAAAATGGAGCTCTATAGGAGAAAGCCCTGCCTCCAGCTGTTTGCTTAGAAATTCTAGGGACAATTAGGAGGCCTGCGTCTTGTGACCGTAGCGTACGTATAGGTATGTACGGCAGGACCAAATCAGAGAGATATGTAGGAGCAAGCCCATGTAATGCTTTGTAGGTTAGCAGTAAAACCTTGAAATCAGCCCTTGCTTTGACAGGAAGCCAGTGTAGAGAGGCTAGCACTGGAGTAATATGATCAAATTTTTTGGTTCTAGTCAGGATTCTAGCAGCCGTATTTAGCACTAACTGAAGTTATTTAGTGCTTTATCCAGGTAGCCGGAAAATAGAGCATTGCAGTAGTCTAACCTAGAAGTGACAAAAGCAATGGATTAATTTTTCTGCATCATTTTTGGACAGAAAGTTTCTGATTTTTGCAATGTTACGTAGATGGAAAAAAGCTGTCCTCGAAATGGTCTTGATATGTTCTTCAAAGAGAGATCAGGGTCCAGAGTAACGCCGAGGTCCTTCACAGTTTTATTGAGACGACTGTACAACCATTAAGATTAATTGTCAGATTCAACAGAAGATCTCTTTGTTTCTTGGGACCTAGAACAAGCATCTCTGTTTGTCCGAGTTTAATAGTAGAAAGTTTGCAGCCATCCACTTCCTTATGTCTGAAACACATGCTTCTAGCCGAGGGCAATTTTGGGGTCTTCACCATGTTTCATTGAAATGTACAGCTGTGTGTGCAATCCGCATAGCAGTGAAAGTTTACATTATGTTTTCGAATAACATCCCCAAGAGGTAAAATATATAGTGAAACAATAGTGGTCCTAAAACGGAACCTTGAGGAACACCGAAATTTACAGTTGATTTGTCAGAGGACAAACCATTCACAGAGACAAACTGATATCTTGTCCGACAGATAAGATCTAAACCAGGCCAGAACATGTCCGTGTAGACCAATTTGGGTTTCCAATCTCTCCAAAAGAATTGGTGATCGATGGTATCAAAAGCAGCACTAAGTCTAGGAGCACGAGGACAGATGCAGAGCCTCGGTACCGGATTGCCATTAACATGTCATTACCACCTTCACAAGTGCCGTCTCAGTGCTTATGATGGGGTCTAAAACCAGACTGAAGCATTTCGTATACATTGTTGTCTTCAGGAAGGCAGTGAGTTGCTGCGCAACAGCCTTCTCTTAAAATTTTTGAGAGGAATGGAAGATTCGATATAGGCCGATAGTTGTTTTATATTTTCTGGGTCAAGGTTTGGCTTTTTCAAGAGAGGCTTTATTACTGCCACTTTTAGTGAGTTTGGTACACATCCAGTGGATAGAGAGCCGTTTATTATGTTCAACATAGGAGGGCCAAGCACAGGAAGCAGCTCTTTCAGTAGTTTAGTTGGAATAGGGTCCAGTATGCAGCTTGAAGGTTTAGAGGCCATGATTATTTTCATCATTGTTGTCAAGAGATATAGTACTAAAACACTTGAGCGTCTCTCTTGATCCTAGGTCCTGGCAGAGTTGTGCAGACTCAGGACAACTGAGGTTTGGAGGAATACGCGAGTTTTAAAGAGGAGTCCGTAATTTGCTTTCTAATAATCATAATCTTTTCCTCAAAGAAGTTCATGAATTTACTCACTGCTAAAGTGAAAGTCATCCTCTCTTGGGGATGCTGCTTTTATTTAGCTTTGCGACTAGTATTAAAAAGGAATTCGGATTGTTCTTATTTTTCCTCAATTAAGTTAGAAAAATAGGATGATCGAGCAGCAGTAAGGGCTCTACGGTACTGCACGGTTTACCGTCCTTCCAAGTATGTCGGAAGACTTCCAGTTTGGTGCTGTGCCGCCATTCCGTTCCAATTTTCTGGAAGCTTGCTTCAGAGCTCGGGTTCTTTCTGTGCTGTACAGGGAGCTAGTTTCTTATGAGACATTTTTTTGTTTTTAGGGGTGCAACTGCACTCTAGGGTATTGCGCAAGGTTCGATTGATGATCCTCAGTTAGGTGGTAACTGATTTTTGTCCTCTGGCGTCCTTGGGTAGGCAGAGGGAGTCTGGAAGGGCATCAAGGAATCTTTGTGTTGTCTGTGAATTTATAGCACGACTTTTGATGTTCCTTGGTTGGGGGTCTAAGCAGATTATTTGTTGCAATTGCAAACGTAATAAAATGGTGGTCCGAATCGTCCAGGATTATGAGGAAAACATTATAGATCCACCCACATTTATTCCATGGGACAAAACTAGGTCCAGCGTTATGACTGTGACAGTGAGTGGGGTCCAGAGACATGTTGGACAAAACCCACTGAGTCGATGATGGCTCTGAAAGCCTTTGGAGTGGGTCTGTGGACTTTTCCATGTGAATATTAAAGTCACCAAAGATTAGAATATTATCTGCTATGACTACAAGGTCCGATAGGAATTCAGGGAACTCAGTGAGAAACGCTGTATATGGCCAGGAGGCCTGTAAACAGTAGCTATAAAAGTGATTGAGTAGGCTGCATAGATTTTCATGACTAGAAGCTCAAAAGACGAAAATGTCATTTTTTTTTGTTGTAAATTGAAATTTGCTTATCGTAAATGTAGCAACACCTCCGCCTTTGCGGGATGCCCGGGGGGGATATGGTCACTAGTGTAGCCAGGAGGTGAGGCCTCATTTAAAACAGTAAATTCATCAGGCTTAAGCCATGTTTTCAGTCAGGCCAATCACATCAAGATTATGATCAGTGATTAGTTCATTGACTATAATTGCCTTTGAAGTAAGGGAATCTAACATTAAGTAGCCCTATTTTGAGATGTGAGGTATCATGATCTCTTTCAGTAATGACAGGACTGGAGGTGGTCTTTATCCTAGTGAGAGATTGCTAGGCGACACCGCCATGTTTAGTTTTGCCCAACCTAGGTCGAGGCACAGACACGGTCTCAATGGTGATAGCTGAGCTGACTACACTGACTGTGCTAATGGCAGACCTCCACTATGCTGGCAGGCTGGCTAACAGCCTGCTGCCTGGCCTGCACCCTATTTCATTGTGGAGCTAGAGGAGTTAGAGCCCTGTCTATGTTGGTAGATAAGATGAGAGCACCCCTCCAGCTAGGATGGAGTCCGTCACTCCTCAGCAGGTCAGGCTTGGTCCTGTTTGTGGGTGAGTCCCAGAAAGAGGGCCAATTATCTACAAATTCTAACTTTTGGGAGGGGCAGAAAACAGTTTTCAACAGCGATTGAGTTGTGAGACTCTGCTGTAGAGCTCATCACTCCCCCCTAACTGGGAGGGGGCCAGAGACAATTACTCGATGCCGACACATCTTTCTAGCTGATATGCACGCAGAAGCTATGTTGCGCTTAGTGATTTCTGACTGTTTCATCCTAACATCGTTGGTGCCGACGTGGATAACAATATCTCTATACTCTCTACACTCGCCAAGTTTTAGCTTTTAGCCAGCACCATCTTCAGATTAGCCTTAACGTCGGTAGCCCTGCCCCCGGGTAAACAGTGTATGATCGCTGGATGATTTCGCTTTAAGTCTAATACTGCGGGTAATGGAGTCGCCAATGACTAGATTTTTCAATTTGTCAGAGCTAATGGTGGGAAGCTTCGGCGTCTCAGAACCCCGTAAACGGGAGGAGTAGAGACCAGAGAAGAATCGGCTCTGACTCCGACCCCGCTGCTTAATGGGGAAAAACGGTTTGAAAGTTTCTGTCGGCTGAATGAGCGACACCGGTTTGAGCGTTCTCCTACAGCATTTCCTTCCAGAAACCGTGAGAAAAGTTGTCGGCTGCGGGGACTGTGCCAGGGGATTTACACTACTATCTGTACTTACTGGTGCAACAGACGCTATTTCATCCTTCTCCTACACTGAAATTACCCTTGCCTAACGATTGCGTCTGAAGCTGGGCTTGCAGCACAGCTATCCTCGCCGTAAGCCGAGTACAGCGGCTGCAATTAGAAGTCATCATGTTAATGTTACTACTTAGCTTCGGCTGTTGGAGGTCCTGACGAATCGTGTCCAGATAAAGCGTCCGGAGTGAAAAAGTTGAGGAAAAAATAAATAAATATATGAACGGTAATTAAAAAGTGAAAACCGTAAAGTTGTCAGGTAGCAAAACAGGTTAGCAACAAAACGCACAGCAACTCGAAAACAAGCCTGCAAGTTGTGACCGGAAATGACTAGTCTAATCATGTAGTCAGATTTATACCGCTTTAAAGGGCATTTTATAGATTTGATGTATTTTTATTAAAAATCAAAACTTGAATGTTTACTCAAAACAAAAGGATGTTAAAGTATGCTAGACATTTATAGAATAACTCATACTTAGTTTCATGTGTCGGGGGGCTGGGGTCAGTTTGTTATATCTGGAGTACTTCTCCTGTCCTATTCGGTGTCCTGTGTGAATCTAAGTGTGTGTTCTCTAATTCTCTCCTCCTCTCTTTCTTTCTCTCTCTCGGAGGACCTGAGCCCTAGGACCATGCCCCAGGACTACCTGACATGATGACTCCTTGCTGTCCCCAGTCCACCTGGCCATGCTGCTGTTCCAGTTTCAACTGACCTGAGCCCTAGGACCATGCCCCAGGACTACCTGACATGATGACTCCTTGCTGTCCCCAGTCCACCTGGCCATGCTGCTGCTCCAGTTTCAACTTCCACCTGATGTGCTGCTTGCTCCAGTTTTCAACTGTTCTGCCTTATTATTATTCGACCATGCTGGTCATTTATGAACATTTGAACAATCTTGGCCATGTTCTGTTATAATCTCCACCCGGCACAGCCAGAAGAGGACTGGCCACCCCACATAGCCTGGTTCCTCTCTAGGTTTCTTCATAGGTATTTGGCCTTTCTAGGGAGGTTTTCTAGCCACCGTGCTTCTACACCTGCATTGCTTGCTGTTGGGGTTTTAGGCTGGGTTTCTGTACAGCACTTTGAGATATCAGCTGATGTACGAAGGGCTATATAATAAATTTGATTTGATTGG
>NW_022263468.1:0-54572 GCF_002021735.2 Oncorhynchus kisutch | reverse complement strand
GTCCACCAATGTTCATTTCATCTAAAATAGACAGCACAAAAAATTGGACATCCAGAGTGCATCAAACATGATTTAGAGTTGTTTATGGAAAATTGCTTATTTCTGTATTTCCATGTTGCAACTTGCTGAAAACTGTCCACAATGTGTCATTTTAATTCAAATAGACAGCACCAAAATTGGACATCCAGAGTGCACAAACATGATTTAGAGCTTGGTACATGGAAAAGTGCTTATTTCTGTATTTCCATGTTGCAACTTGCTGAAAACTGTCCACAATTGCATTTCATCTCAAATAGACAGCACACCAAATTGGACATCCAGAGTGCATCAAACATGATTTAGAGCTTGTTTATGGAAAAGTGCTTATTTCTTTATTTCCATGTTGCAACTTGCTGAAAAACTGTCCACAATGTTCATTTCATCTCAAATAGACAGCAACAAAAATTGTACATCCAGATTGCATCAAAATGATTTTAGAGCTTGTTTATGGAAAGTGCTTATTTCTGTTTTTCATGTTGTCAACTGCTGAAAACTGTCCCAATGTTTCATATTTCATCTCAATAGAACAAACAGTAATAGTGGCATCCAGCACATAAAACCTGTGAATCAAACATGATTTAGAGCTTGTTTATGGAAAAGTGCTTATTTCTATATTCCATTGTTGCAACTGGCCTGAAAACTGTCCACAATGTGTCATTTCATCTCAATGACGACAACAGTACAAATATTGGACATCAGAGTGCATCAAACATGCATTTAGAGCTTGTTTATGGAAAAAGTGCTATTTCTGTATTTACATGTTGCAACTGCTGAAAACTGTCCACAATGTTCATTTCATCTCAATAGACAGAACAGTCAAAATTGGACATCCAGAGTGCATCAAACATGATTTAGAGCTGTTTATGGAAAAGTGCTTATTTCTGTATTTCATGTTGCAACTTGCTGAAAACTGTCCACAATGTTCATTTCATCTCAATAGACAGAACAGCAATATTGGACATCCAGAGTGCATCAAACATGATTTAGAGCTTGTTTATGGAAAAGGTGCTTATGTCTGTATTTCCATGTTGCAACTTGCTGAAAACTGTCCACAATGTTCATTTCATCTCAAATAGACAGAACAGCAAATATTGGACATCCAGAGTGCATCAAACATGATTTAGAGCTTGTTTATGGAAAAGTGCTTATTTCTGTATTTCCATGTTGCAACTTGCTGAAAACTGTCCACATGGTTCATTTCATCTCAAATAGACAGAACATCAAAATATTGGAATCCAGAGGTAGCATCAAACATGATTTAGAGCTTGTTATGGAAAAGTTGCTGATTTCTGTATTTCCATGTTGCAACTTGCTGAAAACTGTCCACAATGTTCATTTCATCTCAAATAGACAGAACAGTAAAATATGGACATCCAGAGTGCATCAAACCTGAATTAGAGCTTGTTTATGGAAAAGTGCTTATTTCTGTATTTACATGTTGCAACTTGCTGAAAACTGTCCACAATGTTCATTTCATCTCAAATAGACAGAACAGTAAAGAATGGACATCCAGAGTGCATCAAACATGATTTAGAGCTTGTTTATGAAAAGTGCTTATTTCTGTAATTTCCATGTTGCAACTTGCTGAAAACTGTCCACAATGTTCATTTCATCTCAAATAGACAGACAGTAAAATTGGACATCCAGAGGTGGCATCAAACATGATTTAGAGCTTGTTTATGGAAAGTGCTTATTTCTGTATTTCCATGTTGCAACTTGCTGGAAAAACTGTCCACAATGTTCATTTCATCTCAAATAGACAGAACAGCAAAATATTGGACATCCAGAGTGCATCAAACATGATTTAGAGCTTGTTTATGGAAAAGTGCTGATTTCTGTATTTACATGTTGCAACTTGCTGAAAACTGTCCACAATGTTCATTTCATCTCAAATAGACAGAACAGTAAAAATGGCATCCAGAGGGCATCAAACATGATTTAGAGCTTGTTTATGGAAAAGTGCTTATTTCTGTATTTCCATGTTGCAACTTGCTGAAAACTGTCCACAATGTTCATTTCATCTCAAATAGACAGAACAGTAAAAATTGGACATCCAGAGTGCATCAAACATGATTTAGAGCTTGTTTATGGAAAAGTGCTTATTTCTGTATTTCCATGTTGCCAACTTGCTGAAAACTGTCCACAATGTTCATTTCATCTCAAATAGACAGAACAGCAAATATTGGACAATCCAGAGTGCATCAAACATGATTTAGAGCTTGTTTATGGAAAAGTGCTTATTTCTGTATTTCCATGTTGCAACTTGCTGAAAACTGTCCACAATGTTCATTTCATCTCAAATAGACAGAACAGCAAATATTGGACATCCAGAGTGCATCAAACATGATTTAGAGCTTGTTTATGGAAAAGTGCTTATTTCTGTATTTCCATGTTGCAACTTGCTGAAAACTGTCCACAATGTTCATTTCATCTCAAATAGACAGAACAGTAAAAAATTGGACATCCAGAGTGCATCAAACATGATTTAGAGCTTGTTTATGGAAAAGTGCTTATTTCTGTATTTCCATGTTGCAACTTGCTGAAAACTGTCCACAATGTTCATTTCATCTCAAATAGACAGAACAGTAAATATTGGACATCCAGAGTGCATCAAACATGATTTAGAGCTTGTTTATGGAAAAGTGCTTATTTCTGTATTTCCATGTTGCAACTTGCTGAAAACTGTCCACAATGTTCATTTCATCTCAAATAGACAGAACAGCAAAATATTGGACATCCAGAGTGCATCAAACATGATTTAGAGCTTGTTTATGGAAAAGTGCTTATTTCTGTATTTCCATGTTGCAACTTGCTGAAAACTGTCCACAATGTTCATTTCATCTCAAATAGACAGAACAGCAAATATTGGACATCCAGAGTGCATCAAACATGATTTAGAGCTTGTTTATGGAAAAGTGCTTATTTCTGTATTTCCATGTTGCAACTTGCTGAAAACTGTCCACAATGTTCATTTCATCTCAAATAGACAGAACAGCAAATATTGGACATCCAGAGTGCATCAAACATGATTTAGAGCTTGTTTATGGAAAAGTGCTTATTTCTGTATTTCCATGTTGCAACTTGCTGAAAACTGTCCACAATGTTCATTTCATCTCAAATAGACAGAACAGCAAAATATTGGACATCCAGAGTGCATCAAACATGATTTAGAGCTTGTTTATGGAAAAGTGCTTATTTCTGTATTTCCATGTTGCAACTTGCTGAAAACTGTCCACAATGTTCATTTCATCTCAAATAGACAGAACAGTAAAAAATTGGACATCCAGAGTGCATCAAACATGATTTAGAGCTTGTTTATGGAAAAGTGCTTATTTCTGTATTTCCATGTTGCAACTTGCTGAAAACTGTCCACAATGTTCATTTCATCTCAAATAGACAGAACAGCAAATATTGGACATCCAGAGGGCATCAAACATGATTTAGAGCTTGTTTATGGAAAAGTGCTTATTTCTGTATTTACATGTTGCAACTTGCTGAAAACTGTCCACAATGTTCATTTCATCTCAAATAGACAGAACAGTCAAATATTGGACATCCAGAGTGCATCAAACATGATTTAGAGCTTGTTTATGGAAAAGTGCTTATTTCTGTATTTCCATGTTGCAAACTTGCTGAAAACTGTCCACAATGTTCATTTCATCTCAAATAGACAGAAGCAGTAAAAATTGGACTCCAGAGTGCATCAAACATGATTTAGAGCTTGTTTATGGAAAAGTGCCTTATTTCTGTATTTACATGTTGCAACTTGCTGAAAACTGTCCACAATGTTCATTTCATCTCAAATAGACAGAACATCAAATATTGGACATCCAGGAGTGCATCAAACATGATTTAGAGCTTGTTTATGGAAAAGTTGCTTATTTCTGTATTTCCATGTTGCAACTTGCTGAAAACTGTCCACAATGTTCATTTCATCTCAAATAGACAGAACAGTAAAAATTGGACATCCAGAGTGCATCAAACATGATTTAGAGCTTGTTTATGGAAAAGTGCTTATTTCTGTATTTCCATGTTGCAACTTGCTGAAAACTGTCCACAAGGGTTCATTTCATCCTCAAATAGACAGAACAGTAAAATTGGACATCCAGAGTGCATCAAACATGATTTAGAGCTTGTTTATGGAAAAGTGCTTATTTCTGTATTTACATGTTGCAAACTTGCTGAAACTGTCCACAATGTTCATTTCATCTCAAATAGACAGAACAGTAAATATTGGACATCCAGATTGCCATCAAACATGATTTAGAGCTTGTTTATGGAAAAGTGCTTATTTCTGTATTACATGTTGCAACTTGCTGAAAACTGTCCACAATGTTCATTTCATCTCAAATAGACAGAAGCAGTAAAAATTGGACATCCAGAGTGCATCAAACATGATTTAGAGCTTGTTTATGGAAAAGTGCTTATTTCTGTATTTCCATGTTGCAACTTGCTGAAACTGTCCACAATGTTCATTTCATCTCAAATAGACAGAAACATCAAATATTGGACATCCAGAGTGCATCAAACATGATTTAGAGCTTGTTTATGGAAAAGTGCTTATTTCTGTATTTCCATGTTGCAACTTTGCTGAAAACTGTCCACAATGTTCATTCATCTCAAATAGACAGAACAGTCAAATATTGGACATCCAGAGGCATCAAACATGATTTAGAGCTTGTTTATGGAAAAGTGCTTATTTCTGTATTTCCATGTTGCAACTTGCTGAAAACTGTCCACAATGTTCATTTCATCTCAAATAGACAGAACAGTAAAAATTGGACATCCAGAGTGCATCAAACATGATTTAGAGCTTGTTTATGGAAAAGTGCTTATTTCTGTATTTCCATGTTGCAACTTGCTGAAAACTGTCCACAATGTTCATTTCATCTCAAATAGACAGAACAGAAAATTGGACATCCAGAGTGCATCAAACATGATTTAGAGCTTGTTTATGGAAAAGTGCTTATTTCTGTATTTCCATGTTGCAACTTGCTGAAAACTGTCCACAATGTTCATTTCATCTCAAATAGACAGAACAGCAAATATTGGACATCCAGAGTGCATCAAACATGATTTAGAGCTTGTTTATGAAAAGTGCTGATTTCTGTATTTCCATGTTGCAACTTGCTGAAAACTGTCCACAATGTTCATTTCATCTCAAATAGACAGAACAGTAAAATATTGGACATCCAGAGTGCATCAAACATGATTTAGAGCTTGTTTATGGAAAAGTGCTGATTTCTGTATTTCCATGTTGCAACTTGCTGAAAACTGTCCACAATGTTCATTTCATCTGCAAATAGACAGAACAGTAAAAATTGGACATCCAGAGTGCATCAAACATGATTTAGAGCTTGTTTATGGAAAAGTGCTTATTTCTGTATTTACATGTTGCAACTTGCTGAAAACTGTCCACAATGTTCATTTCATCCTCAAATAGACAGAACAGTCAAATATTGGACATCCAGAGTGCATCAAACATGATTTAGAGCTTGTTTATGGAAAGTGCTTATTTCTGTATTTCCATGTTGCAACTTGCTGAAAACTGTCCACAATGTTCATTTCATCTCAAATAGACAGAACAGTAAAAATTGGACATCCAGAGTGCATCAAACATGATTTAGAGCTTGTTTATGGAAAAGTGCTTATTTCTGTATTTACATGTTGCAACTTGCTGAAAACTGTCCACAATGTTCATTTCATCTCAAATAGACAGAACAGTAAAAATTGGACATCCAGAGTGCATCAAACATGATTTAGAGCTTGTTTATGGAAAAGTGCTTATTTCTGTATTTACATGTTGCAACTTGCTGAAAACTGTCCACAATGTTCATTTCATCTCAAATAGACAGAACAGTCAAATATTGGACATCCAGAGTGCATCAAACATGATTTAGAGCTTGTTTATGGAAAAGTGCTTATTTCTGTATTTCCATGTTGCAACTTGCTGAAAACTGTCCACAATGTTCATTTCATCTCAAATAGACAGAACAGTAAAAATTGGACATCCAGAGGTGCATCAAACATGATTTAGAGCTTGTTTATGGAAAAGTGCTTATTTCTGTATTTACATGTTGCAACTTGCTGAAAACTGTCCACAATGTTCATTTCATCTCAAATAGACAGAACAGTAAAATATTGGACATCCAGAGTGCATCAAACATGATTTAGAGCTTGTTTATGGAAAAGTGCTTATTCTGTATTTCCATGTTGCAAACTTGCTGAAAACTGTCCACAATGTTCATTTCACCTCAAATAGACAGAACAGTAAAAATTGGACATCCAGAGGTGCATCCAAAACATGATTTAGAGCTTGTTTATGGAAAAGTGCTTATTTCTGTATTTCCATGTTGCAACTTGCTGAAAACTGTCCCACAATGTTCATTTCATCTCAAATAGACAGAACATAAACAATTTTGAATCCAGAGGGCATCAAACATGATTTAGAGCTTGTTTATGGAAAAGTGCTTATTTCTGTATTTCCATGTTGCAACTTGCTGAAAACTGTCCACAATGTTCATTTCATCTCAAATAGACAGAACAGTCAAATATGGACATCCAGAGTGCATCAAACATGATTTAGAGCTTGTTTATGGAAAAGTGCTTATTTCTGTATTTACATGTTGCAACTTGCTGAAAACTGTCCACAATGTTCATTTCATCTCAAATAGACAGAACAGCAAATATTGGACATCCAGAGTGCATCAAACATGATTTAGAGCTTGTTTATGGAAAAGTGCTTATTTCTGTATTTCCATGTTGCAACTTGCTGAAAACTGTCCACAATGTTCATTTCATCTCAAATAGACAGAAGAGTAAAAAATTGACATCCAGAGGGCATCAAACATGATTTAGAGCTTGTTTATGGAAAAGTGCTTAGTTCTGTATTTCCATGTTGCAACTTGCTGAAAACTGTCCACATGTTCATTTCATCTCAAATAGACAGAACAGTCAAATATTGGACATCCAGAGTGCATCAAACATGATTTAGAGCTTGTTTATGGAAAAGTGCTTATTTCTGTATTTCCATGTTGCAACTTGCTGAAAACTGTCCACAATGTTCATTTCATCTCAAATAGACAGAACAGTAAAAATTGGACATCCAGAGTGCATCAAACATGATTTAGAGCTTGTTTATGGAAAAGTGCTTATTTCTGTATTTCCATGTTGCAACTTGCTGAAAACTGTCCACAATGTTCATTTCATCTCAAATAGACAGAACAGTAAAATATTGGACATCCAGAGTGCATCAAACATGATTAGAGCTTGTTTATGGAAAAGTGCTTATTTCTGTATTTCCATGTTGCAACTTGCTGAAAACTGTCCACAATGTTCATTTCAATCTCAAATAGACAGAACAGCAAATATTGGACATCCAGAGTGCATCAAACATGATTTAGAGCTTGTTTATGGAAAAGTGCTGATTTCTGTATTTCCATGTTGCAACTTGCTGAAAACTGTCCACAATGTTCATTTCATCTCAAATAGACAGAACAGTAAAAATTGGACATCCAGAGTGCATCAAACATGATTTAGAGCTTGTTTATGGAAAAGTGCTTATTTCTGTATTTCCATGTTGCAACTTGCTGAAAACTGTCCACAATGTTCATTTCATCTCAAATAGACAGAACAGTAAAATATTGGACATCCAGAGTGCATCAAACATGATTTAGAGCTTGTTTATGGAAAAGTGCTTATTTCTGTATTTCCATGTTGCAACTTGCTGAAAACTGTCCACAATGTTCATTTCATCTCAAATAGACAGAACAGCAAAATTGGACATCCAGAGTGCATCAAACATGATTTAGAGCTTGTTTATGGAAAAGTGCTTATTTCTGTATTTCCATGTTGCAACTTGCTGAAAACTGTCCACAATGTTCATTTCATCTCAAATAGACAGAACAGTAAAATATTGGACATCCAGAGTGCATCAAACATGATTTAGAGCTTGTTTATGGAAAAGTGCTGATTTCTGTATTTCCATGTTGCAACTTGCTGAAAACTGTCCACAATGTTCATTTCATCTCAAATAGACAGAACATCAAAATATTGGACATCCAGAGTGCATCAAACATGATTTAGAGCTTGTTTATGGAAAAGTGCTTATTTCTGTATTTCCATGTTGCAACTTGCTGAAAACTGTCCACAATGTTCATTTCATCTCAAATAGACAGAACAGTAAAAATTGGACATCCAGAGTGCATCAAACATGATTTAGAGCTTGTTTATGGAAAAGTGCTTATTTCTGTATTTCCATGTTGCAACTTGCTGAAAACTGTCCACAATGTTCATTTCATCTCAAATAGACAGAACAGTCAAAAATTGGACATCCAGAGTGCATCAAACATGATTTAGAGCTTGTTTATGGAAAAGTGCTTATTTCTGTATTTCCATGTTGCAACTTGCTGAAAACTGTCCACAATGTTCATTTCATCTCAAATAGACAGAACAGTAAAAATTGGACATCCAGAGTGCATCAAACATGATTTAGAGCTTGTTTATGGAAAAGTGCTTATTTCTGTATTTCCATGTTGCAACTTGCTGAAAACTGTCCACAATGTTCATTTCATCTCAAATAGACAGAACAGTCAAATATTGGACATCCAGAGTGCATCAAACATGATTTAGAGCTTGTTTATGGAAAAGTGCTTATTTCTGTATTTCCATGTTGCAACTTGCTGAAAACTGTCCACAATGTTCATTTCATCTCAAATAGACAGAACAGTAAAAATTGGACATCCAGAGTGCATCAAACATGATTTAGAGCTTGTTTATGGAAAAGTGCTTATTTCTGTATTTCCATGTTGCAACTTGCTGAAAACTGTCCACAATGTTCATTTCATCTCAAATAGACAGAACAGTAAAATTGGACATCCAGAGTGCATCAAACATGATTTAGAGCTTGTTTATGGAAAAGTGCTTATTTCTGTATTTCCATGTTGCAACTTGCTGAAAACTGTCCACAATGTTCATTTCATCTCAAATAGACAGAACAGTAAATATTGGACATCCAGAGTGCATCAAACATGATTTAGAGCTTGTTTATGGAAAAGTGCTTATTTCTGTATTTCCATGTTGCAACTTGCTGAAAACTGTCCACAATGTTCATTTCATCTCAAATAGACAGAACAGCAAATATTGGACATCCAGAGTGCATCAAACATGATTTAGAGCTTGTTTATGGAAAAGTGCTTATTTCTGTATTTCCATGTTGCAACTTGCTGAAAACTGTCCACAATGTTCATTTCATCTCAAATAGACAGAACAGCAAATATTGGACATCCAGAGTGCATCAAACATGATTTAGAGCTTGTTTATGGAAAAGTGCTTATTTCTGTATTTCCATGTTGCAACTTGCTGAAAACTGTCCACAATGTTCATTTCATCTCAAATAGACAGAACAGCAAATATTGGACATCCAGAGTGCATCAAACATGATTTAGAGCTTGTTTATGGAAAAGTGCTTATTTCTGTATTTCCATGTTGCAACTTGCTGAAAACTGTCCACAATGTTCATTTCATCTCAAATAGACAGAACAGTAAAAATTGGACATCCAGAGTGCATCAAACATGATTTAGAGCTTGTTTATGGAAAAGTGCTTATTTCTGTATTTACATGTTGCAACTTGCTGAAAACTGTCCACAATGTTCATTTCATCTCAAATAGACAGAACAGTCAAATATTGGACATCCAGAGTGCATCAAACATGATTTAGAGCTTGTTTATGGAAAAGTGCTTATTTCTGTATTTCCATGTTGCAACTTGCTGAAAACTGTCCACAATGTTCATTTCATCTCAAATAGACAGAACAGTAAAAATTGGACATCCAGAGGGCATCAAACATGATTTAGAGCTTGTTTATGGAAAAGTGCTTATTTCTGTATTTCCATGTTGCAACTTGCTGAAAACTGTCCACAATGTTCATTTCATCTCAAATAGACAGAACAGTAAAAATTGGACATCCAGAGTGCATCAAACATGATTTAGAGCTTGTTTATGGAAAAGTGCTTATTTCTGTATTTACATGTTGCAACTTGCTGAAAACTGTCCACAATGTTCATTTCATCTCAAATAGACAGAACAGTCAAATATTGGACATCCAGAGTGCATCAAACATGATTTAGAGCTTGTTTATGGAAAAGTGCTTATTTCTGTATTTCCATGTTGCAACTTGCTGAAAACTGTCCACAATGTTCATTTCATCTCAAATAGACAGAACAGTAAATATTGGACATCCAGAGTGCATCAAACATGATTTAGAGCTTGTTTATGGAAAAGTGCTTATTTCTGTATTTCCATGTTGCAACTTGCTGAAAACTGTCCACAATGTTCATTTCATCTCAAATAGACAGAACAGTCAAATATTGGACATCCAGAGTGCATCAAACATGATTTAGAGCTTGTTTATGGAAAAGTGCTTATTTCTGTATTTCCATGTTGCAACTTGCTGAAAACTGTCCACAATGTTCATTTCATCTCAAATAGACAGAACAGTAAAAATTGGACATCCAGAGTGCATCAAACATGATTTAGAGCTTGTTTATGGAAAAGTGCTTATTTCTGTATTTCCATGTTGCAACTTGCTGAAAACTGTCCACAATGTTCATTTCATCTCAAATAGACAGAACAGTAAAAATTGGACATCCAGAGTGCATCAAACATGATTTAGAGCTTGTTTATGGAAAAGTGCTTATTTCTGTATTTCCATGTTGCAACTTGCTGAAAACTGTCCACAATGTTCATTTCATCTCAAATAGACAGAACAGTAAATATTGGACATCCAGAGTGCATCAAACATGATTTAGAGCTTGTTTATGGAAAAGTGCTTATTTCTGTATTTCCATGTTGCAACTTGCTGAAAACTGTCCACAATGTTCATTTCATCTCAAATAGACAGAACAGTAAAATATTGGACATCCAGAGTGCATCAAACATGATTTAGAGCTTGTTTATGGAAAAGTGCTTATTTCTGTATTTCCATGTTGCAACTTGCTGAAAACTGTCCACAATGTTCATTTCATCTCAAATAGACAGAACAGTAAAATTGGACATCCAGAGTGCATCAAACATGATTTAGAGCTTGTTTATGGAAAAGTGCTTATTTCTGTATTTCCATGTTGCAACTTGCTGAAAACTGTCCACAATGTTCATTTCATCTCAAATAGACAGAACAGTAAATATTGGACATCCAGAGTGCATCAAACATGATTTAGAGCTTGTTTATGGAAAAGTGCTTATTTCTGTATTTCCATGTTGCAACTTGCTGAAAACTGTCCACAATGTTCATTTCATCTCAAATAGACAGAACAGTAAATATTGGACATCCAGAGTGCATCAAACATGATTTAGAGCTTGTTTATGGAAAAGTGCTTATTTCTGTATTTCCATGTTGCAACTTGCTGAAAACTGTCCACAATGTTCATTTCATCTCAAATAGACAGAACAGTAAAATATTGGACATCCAGAGTGCATCAAACATGATTTAGAGCTTGTTTATGGAAAAGTGCTTATTTCTGTATTTACATGTTGCAACTTGCTGAAAACTGTCCACAATGTTCATTTCATCTCAAATAGACAGAACAGTAAAATTGGACATCCAGAGTGCATCAAACATGATTTAGAGCTTGTTTATGGAAAAGTGCTTATTTCTGTATTTCCATGTTGCAACTTGCTGAAAACTGTCCACAATGTTCATTTCATCTCAAATAGACAGAACAGTAAAATATTGGACATCCAGAGTGCATCAAACATGATTTAGAGCTTGTTTATGGAAAAGTGCTTATTTCTGTATTTCCATGTTGCAACTTGCTGAAAACTGTCCACAATGTTCATTTCATCTCAAATAGACAGAACAGTCAAATATTGGACATCCAGAGTGCATCAAACATGATTTAGAGCTTGTTTATGGAAAAGTGCTTATTTCTGTATTTCCATGTTGCAACTTGCTGAAAACTGTCCACAATGTTCATTTCATCTCAAATAGACAGAACAGTAAAATATTGGACATCCAGAGTGCATCAAACATGATTTAGAGCTTGTTTATGGAAAAGTGCTTATTTCTGTATTTCCATGTTGCAACTTGCTGAAAACTGTCCACAATGTTCATTTCATCTCAAATAGACAGAACAGTAAAAATTGGACATCCAGAGTGCATCAAACATGATTTAGAGCTTGTTTATGGAAAAGTGCTTATTTCTGTATTTCCATGTTGCAACTTGCTGAAAACTGTCCACAATGTTCATTTCATCTCAAATAGACAGAACAGCAAATATTGGACATCCAGAGTGCATCAAACATGATTTAGAGCTTGTTTATGGAAAGTGCTTATTTCTGTATTTCCATGTTGCAACTTGCTGAAAACTGTCCACAATGTTCATTTCATCTCAAATAGACAGAACAGTAAATATTGGACATCCAGAGTGCATCAAACATGATTTAGAGCTTGTTTATGGAAAAGTGCTTATTTCTGTATTTCCATGTTGCAACTTGCTGAAAACTGTCCACAATGTTCATTTCATCTCAAATAGACAGAACAGTCAAATATTGGACATCCAGAGTGCATCAAACATGATTTAGAGCTTGTTTATGGAAAAGTGCTTATTTCTGTATTTCCATGTTGCAACTTGCTGAAAACTGTCCACAATGTTCATTTCATCTCAAATAGACAGAACAGTAAATATTGGACATCCAGAGTGCATCAAACATGATTTAGAGCTTGTTTATGGAAAAGTGCTTATTTCTGTATTTCCATGTTGCAACTTGCTGAAAACTGTCCACAATGTTCATTTCATCTCAAATAGACAGAACAGCAAATATTGGACATCCAGAGTGCATCAAACATGATTTAGAGCTTGTTTATGGAAAAGTGCTTATTTCTGTATTTCCATGTTGCAACTTGCTGAAAACTGTCCACAATGTTCATTTCATCTCAAATAGACAGAACAGTAAAAATTGGACATCCAGAGTGCATCAAACATGATTTAGAGCTTGTTTATGGAAAAGTGCTTATTTCTGTATTTCCATGTTGCAACTTGCTGAAAAACTGTCCACAATGTTCATTTCATCTCAAATAGACAGAACAGTCAAATATTGGACATCCAGAGTGCATCAAACATGATTTAGAGCTTGTTTATGGAAAAGTGCTTATTTCTGTATTTACATGTTGCAACTTGCTGAAAACTGTCCACAATGTTCATTTCATCTCAAATAGACAGAACAGTCAAATTGGACATCCAGAGTGCATCAAACATGATTTAGAGCTTGTTTATGGAAAAGTGCTTATTTCTGTATTTCCATGTTGCAACTTGCTGAAAACTGTCCACAATGTTCATTTCATCTCAAATAGACAGAACAGTAAAAATTGGACATCCAGAGTGCATCAAACATGATTTAGAGCTTGTTTATGGAAAAGTGCTTATTTCTGTATTTCCATGTTGCAACTTGCTGAAAACTGTCCACAATGTTCATTTCATCTCAAATAGACAGAACAGTAAAATATTGGACATCCAGAGTGCATCAAACATGATTTAGAGCTTGTTTATGGAAAAGTGCTTATTTCTGTATTTCCATGTTGCAACTTGCTGAAAACTGTCCACAATGTTCATTTCATCTCAAATAGACAGAACAGCAAATATTGGACATCCAGAGTGCATCAAACATGATTTAGAGCTTGTTTATGGAAAAGTGCTTATTTCTGTATTTCCATGTTGCAACTTGCTGAAAACTGTCCACAATGTTCATTTCATCTCAAATAGACAGAACAGTAAAATATTGGACATCCAGAGTGCATCAAACATGATTTAGAGCTTGTTTATGGAAAAGTGCTTATTTCTGTATTTCCATGTTGCAACTTGCTGAAAACTGTCCACAATGTTCATTTCATCTCAAATAGACAGAACAGTCAAATATTGGACATCCAGAGTGCATCAAACATGATTTAGAGCTTGTTTATGGAAAAGTGCTTATTTCTGTATTTCCATGTTGCAACTTGCTGAAAACTGTCCACAATGTTCATTTCATCTCAAATAGACAGAACAGTAAAATTGGACATCCAGAGTGCATCAAACATGATTTAGAGCTTGTTTATGGAAAAGTGCTTATTTCTGTATTTCCATGTTGCAACTTGCTGAAAACTGTCCACAATGTTCATTTCATCTCAAATAGACAGAACAGTCAAAATTGGACATCCAGAGTGCATCAAACATGATTTAGAGCTTGTTTATGGAAAAGTGCTTATTTCTGTATTTCCATGTTGCAACTTGCTGAAAACTGTCCACAATGTTCATTTCATCTCAAATAGACAGAACAGCAAATATTGGACATCCAGAGTGCATCAAACATGATTTAGAGCTTGTTATGGAAAAGTGCTTATTTCTGTATTTCCATGTTGCAACTTGCTGAAAACTGTCCACAATGTTCATTTCATCTCAAATAGACAGAACAGTCAAAAATTGGACATCCAGAGTGCATCAAACATGATTTAGAGCTTGTTTATGGAAAAGTGCTTATTTCTGTATTTCCATGTTGCAACTTGCTGAAAACTGTCCACAATGTTCATTTCATCTCAAATAGACAGAACAGCAAAATTGGACATCCAGAGTGCATCAAACATGATTTAGAGCTTGTTTATGGAAAAGTGCTTATTTCTGTATTTCCATGTTGCAACTTGCTGAAAACTGTCCACAATGTTCATTTCATCTCAAATAGACAGAACAGTAAAATTGGACATCCAGAGTGCATCAAACATGATTTAGAGCTTGTTTATGGAAAAGTGCTTATTTCTGTATTTCCATGTTGCAACTTGCTGAAAACTGTCCACAATGTTCATTTCATCTCAAATAGACAGAACAGCAAATATTGGACATCCAGAGTGCATCAAACATGATTTAGAGCTTGTTTATGGAAAAGTGCTGATTTCTGTATTTCCATGTTGCAACTTGCTGAAAACTGTCCACAATGTTCATTTCATCTCAAATAGACAGAACAGTAAAATTGGACATCCAGAGTGCATCAAACATGATTTAGAGCTTGTTTATGGAAAAGTGCTTATTTCTGTATTCCATGTTGCAACTTGCTGAAAACTGTCCACAATGTTCATTTCATCTCAAATAGACAGAACAGTAAAATTGGACATCCAGAGTGCATCAAACATGATTTAGAGCTTGTTTATGGAAAAGTGCTATTTCTGTATTTCCATGTTGCAACTTGCTGAAAACTGTCCACAATGTTCATTTCATCTCAAATAGACAGAACAGCAAATATTGGACATCCAGAGTGCATCAAACATGATTTAGAGCTTGTTTATGGAAAAGTGCTTATTTCTGTATTTCCATGTTGCAACTTGCTGAAAACTGTCCACAATGTTCATTTCATCTCAAATAGACAGAACAGCAAAATTGGACATCCAGAGTGCATCAAACATGATTTAGAGCTTGTTTATGGAAAAAGTGCTTATTTCTGTATTTCCATGTTGCAACTTGCTGAAAACTGTCCACAATGTTCATTTCATCTCAAATAGACAGAACAGTAAATAATTGGACATCCAGAGTGCATCAAACATGATTTAGAGCTTGTTTATGGAAAAGTGCTTATTTCTGTATTCCATGTTGCAACTTGCTGAAAACTGTCCACAATGTTCATTTCATCTCAAATAGACAGAACAGTAAAATATTGGACATCCAGAGTGCATCAAACATGATTTAGCGCTTGTTTATGGAAAAGTGCTTATTTCTGTATTTCCATGTTGCAACTTGCTGAAAAACTGTCCACAATGTTCATTTCATCTCAAATAGACAGAACAGTCAAATATTGGACATCCAGAGTGCATCAAACATGATTTAGAGCTTGTTTATGGAAAGTGCTTATTTCTGTATTTCCATGTTGCAACTTGCTGAAAACTGTCACAATGTTTATTTCATCTAAAGTAGACAGAACAGTAAAATTGGACATCCAGAGTGCATCAAACATGATTTAGAGCTTGTTTATGGAAAAGTGCTTATTCTGTATTTCCATGTTGCAACTTGCTGAAAACTGTCCACAATGTTCATTTCATCTCAAATAGACAGAACATCAAATATTGGACATCCAGAGTGCATCAAACATGATTTAGAGCTTGTTTATGGAAAAGTGCTTATTTCTGTATTTCCATGTTGCAACTTGCTGAAAACTGTCCACAATGTTCATTTCATCTCAAATAGACAGAAGCAGTAAAAATTGGACATCCAGAGTGCAATCAAACATGATTTAGAGCTTGTTTATGGAAAAGTGCTTATTTCTGTATTTCCATGTTGCAACTTGCTGAAAACTGTCCACAATGTTCATTTCATCTCAAATAGACAGAACAGTAAAAATGGACATCCAGAGTGCATCAAACATGATTTAGAGCTTGTTTATGGAAAAGTGCTTATTTCTGTATTTACATGTTGCAACTTGCTGAAAACTGTCCACAATGTTCATTTCATCTCAAATAGACAGAACAGTAAAATTGGACATCCAGAGTGCATCAAACATGATTTAGAGCTTGTTTATGGAAAAGTGCTTATTTCTGTATTTCCATGTTGCAACTTGCTGAAAACTGTCCACAATGTTCATTTCATCTCAAATAGACAGAACAGTAAAAATTGGACATCCAGAGTGCATCAAACATGATTTAGAGCTTGTTTATGGAAAAGTGCTTATTTCTGTATTTACATGTTGCAACTTGCTGAAAACTGTCCACAATGTTCATTTCATCTCAAATAGACAGAACAGTAAAATTGGACATCCAGAGTGCATCAAACATGATTTAGAGCTTGTTTATGGAAAAGTGCTTATTTCTGTATTTACCATGTTGCAACTTGCTGAAAACTGTCCACAATGTTCATTTCATCTCAAATAGACAGAGCAGTAAAATTGGACATCCAGAGTGCATCAAACATGATTTAGAGCTTGTTTATGGAAAAGTGCTTATTTCTGTATTTCCATGTTGCAACTTGCTGAAAACTGGTCCACAATGTTCATTTCATCTCAAATAGACAGACAGTAAATATTGGACATCCAGAGTGCATCAAACATGATTTAGAGCTTGTTTAGGAAAAGTGCTTATTTCTGTATTTCCATGTTGCAACTTGCTGAAAAACTGTCCACAAATGTTCATTTCATCTCAAATAGACAGAACAGTAAAAATTGGACATCCAGAGTGCATCAACATGATTTAGAGCTTGGTTTATGGAAAAGTGCTTATTTCTGTATTTCCATGTTTGCAACTTGCTGAAAACTGTCCACAATGTTCATTTCATCTCAAATAGACAGACAGAACATAAATATTGGACATCCAGGAGTGCATCAAACATGATTTAGAGCTTGTTTATGGAAAGTGCTTATTTCTGTATTTACATGTTGCAACTTGCTGAAAACTGTCCACAATGTTCATTTCATCTCAAATAGACAGAACATCAAATATTGGACATCCAGAGTGCATCAAACATGATTTAGAGCTTGTTTATGGAAAAGTGCTTATTTCTGTATTTCCATGTTGCAACTTGCTGAAAACTGTCCACAATGTTCATTTCATCTCAATAGACAGAACAGCAAATATTGGACATCCAGAGTGCATCAAACATGATTTAGAGCTGTTTATGGAAAAGTGCTTATTTCTGTATTTCCATGTTGCAACTTGCTGAAAACTGTCCACAATGTTCATTTCATCTCAAATAGACAGAACAGTAAAATATTGGACATCCAGAGTGCATCAAACATGATTTAGAGCTTGTTTATGGAAAAGTGCTTATTTCTGTATTTCCATGTTGCAACTTGCTGAAAACTGTCCACAATGTTCATTTCATCTCAAATAGACAGAACAGTAAAAATTGGACATCCAGAGTGCATCAAACATGATTTAGAGCTTGTTTATGGAAAAGTGCTTATTTCTGTATTTACATGTTGCAACTTGCTGAAAACTGTCCACAATGTTCATTTCATCTCAAATAGACAGAACAGTAAAAATTTGGACATCCAGAGTGCATCAAACATGATTTAGAGCTTGTTTATGGAAAAGTGCTTATTTCTGTATTTCCATGTTGCAACTTGCTGAAAACTGTCCACAATGTTCATTTCATCTCAAATAGACAGAACAGTAAAATTGGACATCCAGAGTGCATCAAACATGATTTAGAGCTTGTTTATGGAAAAGTGCTTATTTCTGTATTTCCATGTTGCAACTTGCTGAAAACTGTCCACAATGTTCATTTCATCTCAAATAGACAGAACAGTAAAAATTGGACATCCAGAGTGCATCAAACATGATTTAGAGCTTGTTTATGGAAAAGTGCTTATTTCTGTATTTCCATGTTGCAACTTGCTGAAAACTGTCCACAATGTTCATTTCATCTCAAATAGACAGAACAGTAAAAATTGGACATCCAGAGTGCATCAAACATGATTTAGAGCTTGTTTATGGAAAAGTGCTTATTTCTGTATTTCCATGTTGCAACTTGCTGAAAACTGTCCACAATGTTCATTTCATCTCAAATAGACAGAACAGTAAAAATTGGACATCCAGAGTGCATCAAACATGATTTAGAGCTTGTTTATGGAAAAGTGCTTATTTCTGTATTTCCATGTTGCAACTTGCTGAAAACTGTCCACAATGTTCATTTCATCTCAAATAGACAGAACAGTAAAAATTGGACATCCAGAGTGCATCAAACATGATTTAGAGCTTGTTTATGGAAAAGTGCTTATTTCTGTATTTCCATGTTGCAACTTGCTGAAAACTGTCCACAATGTTCATTTCATCTCAAATAGACAGAACAGTAAAAATTGGACATCCAGAGTGCATCAAACATGATTTAGAGCTTGTTTATGGAAAAGTGCTTATTTCTGTATTTCCATGTTGCAACTTGCTGAAAACTGTCCACAATGTTCATTTCATCTCAAATAGACAGAACAGTAAAAATTGGACATCCAGAGTGCATCAAACATGATTTAGAGCTTGTTTATGGAAAAGTGCTTATTTCTGTATTTCCATGTTGCAACTTGCTGAAAACTGTCCACAATGTTCATTTCATCTCAAATAGACAGAACAGTAAAAATTGGACATCCAGAGTGCATCAAACATGATTTAGAGCTTGTTTATGGAAAAGTGCTTATTTCTGTATTTCCATGTTGCAACTTGCTGAAAACTGTCCACAATGTTCATTTCATCTCAAATAGACAGAACAGTAAAAATTGGACATCCAGAGTGCATCAAACATGATTTAGAGCTTGTTTATGGAAAAGTGCTTATTTCTGTATTTCCATGTTGCAACTTGCTGAAAACTGTCCACAATGTTCATTTCATCTCAAATAGACAGAACAGTAAAAATTGGACATCCAGAGTGCATCAAACATGATTTAGAGCTTGTTTATGGAAAAGTGCTTATTTCTGTATTTCCATGTTGCAACTTGCTGAAAACTGTCCACAATGTTCATTTCATCTCAAATAGACAGAACAGAAAAATTTGGACATCCAGAGTGCATCAAACATGATTTAGAGCTTGTTTATGGAAAAGTGCTTATTTCTGTATTTCCATGTTGCAACTTGCTGAAAACTGTCCACAATGTTCATTTCATCTCAAATAGACAGAACAGTAAAAATTGGACATCCAGAGTGCATCAAACATGATTTAGAGCTTGTTTATGGAAAAGTGCTTATTTCTGTATTTCCATGTTGCAACTTGCTGAAAACTGTCCACAATGTTCATTTCATCTCAAATAGACAGAACAGTAAAAATTGGACATCCAGAGTGCATCAAACATGATTTAGAGCTTGTTTATGGAAAAGTGCTTATTTCTGTATTTCCATGTTGCAACTTGCTGAAAACTGTCCACAATGTTCATTTCATCTCAAATAGACAGAACAGTAAAATTGGACATCCAGAGTGCATCAAACATGATTTAGAGCTTGTTTATGGAAAAGTGCTTATTTCTGTATTTCCATGTTGCAACTTGCTGAAAACTGTCCACAATGTTCATTTCATCTCAAATAGACTGAACAGTAATTGGACATCCAGAGTGCATCAAACATGATTTAGAGCTTGTTTATGGAAAAGTGCTTATTTCTGTATTTCCATGTTGCAACTTGCTGAAAACTGTCCACAATGTTCATTTCATCTCAAATAGACAGAACAGCAAATATTGGACATCCAGAGTGCATCAAACATGATTTAGAGCTTGTTTATGGAAAAGTGCTTATTTCTGTATTTCCATGTTGCAACTTGCTGAAAACTGTCCACAATGTTCATTTCATCTCAAATAGACAGAACAGTAAAAATTGGACATCCAGAGTGCATCAAACATGATTTAGAGCTTGTTTATGGAAAAGTGCTTATTTCTGTATTTCCATGTTGCAACTTGCTGAAAACTGTCCACAATGTTCATTTCATCTCAAATAGACAGAACAGTAAAAATTGGACATCCAGAGTGCATCAAACATGATTTAGAGCTTGTTTATGGAAAAGTGCTTATTTCTGTATTTCCATGTTGCAACTTGCTGAAAACTGTCCACAATGTTCATTTCATCTCAAATAGACAGAACAGTAAAATTGGACATCCAGAGTGCATCAAACATGATTTAGAGCTTGTTTATGGAAAAGTGCTTATTTCTGTATTTCCATGTTGCAACTTGCTGAAAACTGTCCACAATGTTCATTTCATCTCAAATAGACAGAACAGTAAAAATTTGGACATCCAGAGTGCATCAAACATGATTTAGAGCTTGTTTATGGAAAAGTGCTTATTTCTGTATTTCCATGTTGCAACTTGCTGAAAACTGTCCACAATGTTCATTTCATCTCAAATAGACAGAACAGTAAAAATTGGACATCCAGAGTGCATCAAACATGATTTAGAGCTTGTTTATGGAAAAGTGCTTATTTCTGTATTTCCATGTTGCAACTTGCTGAAAACTGTCCACAATGTTCATTTCATCTCAAATAGACAGAACAGTAAAAATTGGACATCCAGAGTGCATCAAACATGATTTAGAGCTTGTTTATGGAAAAGTGCTTATTTCTGTATTTCCATGTTGCAACTTGCTGAAAACTGTCCACAATGTTCATTTCATCTCAAATAGACAGAACAGTAAAAATTGGACATCCAGAGTGCATCAAACATGATTTAGAGCTTGTTTATGGAAAAGTGCTTATTTCTGTATTTCCATGTTGCAACTTGCTGAAAACTGTCCACAATGTTCATTTCATCTCAAATAGACAGAACAGTAAAAATTGGACATCCAGAGTGCATCAAACATGATTTAGAGCTTGTTTATGGAAAAGTGCTTATTTCTGTATTTCCATGTTGCAACTTGCTGAAAACTGTCCACAATGTTCATTTCATCTCAAATAGACAGAACAGTAAAAATTGGACATCCAGAGTGCATCAAACATGATTTAGAGCTTGTTTATGGAAAAGTGCTTATTTCTGTATTTCCATGTTGCAACTTGCTGAAAACTGTCCACAATGTTCATTTCATCTCAAATAGACAGAACAGTAAAAATTGGACATCCAGAGTGCATCAAACATGATTTAGAGCTTGTTTATGGAAAAGTGCTTATTTCTGTATTTCCATGTTGCAACTTGCTGAAAACTGTCCACAATGTTCATTTCATCTCAAATAGACAGAACAGTAAAATTTGGACATCCAGAGTGCATCAAACATGATTTAGAGCTTGTTTATGGAAAAGTGCTTATTTCTGTATTTCCATGTTGCAACTTGCTGAAAACTGTCCACAATGTTCATTTCATCTCAAATAGACAGAACAGTAAAAATTGGACATCCAGAGTGCATCAAACATGATTTAGAGCTTGTTTATGGAAAAGTGCTTATTTCTGTATTTCCATGTTGCAACTTGCTGAAAACTGTCCACAATGTTCATTTCATCTCAAATAGACAGAACAGTAAAAATTGGACATCCAGAGTGCATCAAACATGATTTAGAGCTTGTTTATGGAAAAGTGCTTATTTCTGTATTTCCATGTTGCAACTTGCTGAAAACTGTCCACAATGTTCATTTCATCTCAAATAGACAGAACAGAAAAATTGGACATCCAGAGTGCATCAAACATGATTTAGAGCTTGTTTATGGAAAAGTGCTTATTTCTGTATTTCCATGTTGCAACTTGCTGAAAACTGTCCACAATGTTCATTTCATCTCAAATAGACAGAACAGTAAAAATTGGACATCCAGAGTGCATCAAACATGATTTAGAGCTTGTTTATGGAAAAGTGCTTATTTCTGTATTTCCATGTTGCAACTTGCTGAAAACTGTCCACAATGTTCATTTCATCTCAAATAGACAGAACAGTAAAAATTGGACATCCAGAGTGCATCAAACATGATTTAGAGCTTGTTTATGGAAAAGTGCTTATTTCTGTATTTCCATGTTGCAACTTGCTGAAAACTGTCCACAATGTTCATTTCATCTCAAATAGACAGAACAGTAAAAATTGGACATCCAGAGTGCATCAAACATGATTTAGAGCTTGTTTATGGAAAAGTGCTTATTTCTGTATTTCCATGTTGCAACTTGCTGAAAACTGTCCACAATGTTCATTTCATCTCAAATAGACAGAACAGTAAAAATTGGACATCCAGAGTGCATCAAACATGATTTAGAGCTTGTTTATGGAAAAGTGCTTATTTCTGTATTTCCATGTTGCAACTTGCTGAAAACTGTCCACAATGTTCATTTCATCTCAAATAGACAGAACAGTAAAAATTGGACATCCAGAGTGCATCAAACATGATTTAGAGCTTGTTTATGGAAAAGTGCTTATTTCTGTATTTCCATGTTGCAACTTGCTGAAAACTGTCCACAATGTTCATTTCATCTCAAATAGACAGAACAGTAAAAATTGGACATCCAGAGTGCATCAAACATGATTTAGAGCTTGTTTATGGAAAAGTGCTTATTTCTGTATTTCCATGTTGCAACTTGCTGAAAACTGTCCACAATGTTCATTTCATCTCAAATAGACAGAACAGTAAAAATTGGACATCCAGAGTGCATCAAACATGATTTAGAGCTTGTTTATGGAAAAGTGCTTATTTCTGTATTTCCATGTTGCAACTTGCTGAAAACTGTCCACAATGTTCATTTCATCTCAAATAGACAGAACAGTAAAAATTGGACATCCAGAGTGCATCAAACATGATTTAGAGCTTGTTTATGGAAAAGTGCTTATTTCTGTATTTCCATGTTGCAACTTGCTGAAAACTGTCCACAATGTTCATTTCATCTCAAATAGACAGAACAGTAAAAATTGGACATCCAGAGTGCATCAAACATGATTTAGAGCTTGTTTATGGAAAAGTGCTTATTTCTGTATTTCCATGTTGCAACTTGCTGAAAACTGTCCACAATGTTCATTTCATCTCAAATAGACAGAACAGTAAAATATTGGACATCCAGAGTGCATCAAACATGATTTAGAGCTTGTTTATGGAAAAGTGCTTATTTCTGTATTTCCATGTTGCAACTTGCTGAAAACTGTCCACAATGTTCATTTCATCTCAAATAGACAGAACAGTAAAAATTGGACATCCAGAGTGCATCAAACATGATTTAGAGCTTGTTTATGGAAAAGTGCTTATTTCTGTATTTCCATGTTGCAACTTGCTGAAAACTGTCCACAATGTTCATTTCATCTCAAATAGACAGAACAGTAAAAATTGGACATCCAGAGTGCATCAAACATGATTTAGAGCTTGTTTATGGAAAAGTGCTTATTTCTGTATTTCCATGTTGCAACTTGCTGAAAACTGTCCACAATGTTCATTTCATCTCAAATAGACAGAACAGTAAAAATTGGACATCCAGAGTGCATCAAACATGATTTAGAGCTTGTTTATGGAAAAGTGCTTATTTCTGTATTTCCATGTTGCAACTTGCTGAAAACTGTCCACAATGTTCATTTCATCTCAAATAGACAGAACAGTAAAATATTGGACATCCAGAGTGCATCAAACATGATTTAGAGCTTGTTTATGGAAAAGTGCTTATTTCTGTATTTCCATGTTGCAACTTGCTGAAAACTGTCCACAATGTTCATTTCATCTCAAATAGACAGAACAGTAAAAATTGGACATCCAGAGTGCATCAAACATGATTTAGAGCTTGTTTATGGAAAAGTGCTTATTTCTGTATTTCCATGTTGCAACTTGCTGAAAACTGTCCACAATGTTCATTTCATCTCAAATAGACAGAACAGTAAAAATTGGACATCCAGAGTGCATCAAACATGATTTAGAGCTTGTTTATGGAAAAGTGCTTATTTCTGTATTTCCATGTTGCAACTTGCTGAAAACTGTCCACAATGTTCATTTCATCTCAAATAGACAGAACAGTAAAAATTGGACATCCAGAGTGCATCAAACATGATTTAGAGCTTGTTTATGGAAAAGTGCTTATTTCTGTATTTCCATGTTGCAACTTGCTGAAAACTGTCCACAATGTTCATTTCATCTCAAATAGACAGAACAGCAAAAATTGGACATCCAGAGTGCATCAAACATGATTTAGAGCTTGTTTATGGAAAAGTGCTTATTTCTGTATTTCCATGTTGCAACTTGCTGAAAACTGTCCACAATGTTCATTTCATCTCAAATAGACAGAACAGTAAAAATTGGACATCCAGAGTGCATCAAACATGATTTAGAGCTTGTTTATGGAAAAGTGCTTATTTCTGTATTTCCATGTTGCAACTTGCTGAAAACTGTCCACAATGTTCATTTCATCTCAAATAGACAGAACAGTAAAAATTGGACATCCAGAGTGCATCAAACATGATTTAGAGCTTGTTTATGGAAAAGTGCTTATTTCTGTATTTCCATGTTGCAACTTGCTGAAAACTGTCCACAATGTTCATTTCATCTCAAATAGACAGAACAGTAAAATTGGACATCCAGAGTGCATCAAACATGATTTAGAGCTTGTTTATGGAAAAGTGCTTATTTCTGTATTTCCATGTTGCAACTTGCTGAAAACTGTCCACAATGTTCATTTCATCTCAAATAGACAGAACAGTAAAAATTGGACATCCAGAGTGCATCAAACATGATTTAGAGCTTGTTTATGGAAAAGTGCTTATTTCTGTATTTCCATGTTGCAACTTGCTGAAAACTGTCCACAATGTTCATTTCATCTCAAATAGACAGAACAGTAAAAATTGGACATCCAGAGTGCATCAAACATGATTTAGAGCTTGTTTATGGAAAAGTGCTTATTTCTGTATTTCCATGTTGCAACTTGCTGAAAACTGTCCACAATGTTCATTTCATCTCAAATAGACAGAACAGTAAAAATTGGACATCCAGAGTGCATCAAACATGATTTAGAGCTTGTTTATGGAAAAGTGCTTATTTCTGTATTTCCATGTTGCAACTTGCTGAAAACTGTCCACAATGTTCATTTCATCTCAAATAGACAGAACAGTAAAAATTGGACATCCAGAGTGCATCAAACATGATTTAGAGCTTGTTTATGGAAAAGTGCTTATTTCTGTATTTCCATGTTGCAACTTGCTGAAAACTGTCCACAATGTTCATTTCATCTCAAATAGACAGAACAGTAAAAATTGGACATCCAGAGTGCATCAAACATGATTTAGAGCTTGTTTATGGAAAAGTGCTTATTTCTGTATTTCCATGTTGCAACTTGCTGAAAACTGTCCACAATGTTCATTTCATCTCAAATAGACAGAACAGTAAAAATTGGACATCCAGAGTGCATCAAACATGATTTAGAGCTTGTTTATGGAAAAGTGCTTATTTCTGTATTTCCATGTTGCAACTTGCTGAAAACTGTCCACAATGTTCATTTCATCTCAAATAGACAGAACAGTAAAAATTGGACATCCAGAGTGCATCAAACATGATTTAGAGCTTGTTTATGGAAAAGTGCTTATTTCTGTATTTCCATGTTGCAACTTGCTGAAAACTGTCCACAATGTTCATTTCATCTCAAATAGACAGAACAGTAAAAATTGGACATCCAGAGTGCATCAAACATGATTTAGAGCTTGTTTATGGAAAAGTGCTTATTTCTGTATTTCCATGTTGCAACTTGCTGAAAACTGTCCACAATGTTCATTTCATCTCAAATAGACAGAACAGTAAAAATTGGACATCCAGAGTGCATCAAACATGATTTAGAGCTTGTTTATGGAAAAGTGCTTATTTCTGTATTTCCATGTTGCAACTTGCTGAAAACTGTCCACAATGTTCATTTCATCTCAAATAGACAGAACAGTAAAAATTGGACATCCAGAGTGCATCAAACATGATTTAGAGCTTGTTTATGGAAAAGTGCTTATTTCTGTATTTCCATGTTGCAACTTGCTGAAAACTGTCCACAATGTTCATTTCATCTCAAATAGACAGAACAGAAAAATTGGACATCCAGAGTGCATCAAACATGATTTAGAGCTTGTTTATGGAAAAGTGCTTATTTCTGTATTTCCATGTTGCAACTTGCTGAAAACTGTCCACAATGTTCATTTCATCTCAAATAGACAGAACAGTAAAAATTGGACATCCAGAGTGCATCAAACATGATTTAGAGCTTGTTTATGGAAAAGTGCTTATTTCTGTATTTCCATGTTGCAACTTGCTGAAAACTGTCCACAATGTTCATTTCATCTCAAATAGACAGAACAGTAAAAATTGGACATCCAGAGTGCATCAAACATGATTTAGAGCTTGTTTATGGAAAAGTGCTTATTTCTGTATTTCCATGTTGCAACTTGCTGAAAACTGTCCACAATGTTCATTTCATCTCAAATAGACAGAACAGTAAAAATTGGACATCCAGAGTGCATCAAACATGATTTAGAGCTTGTTTATGGAAAAGTGCTTATTTCTGTATTTCCATGTTGCAACTTGCTGAAAACTGTCCACAATGTTCATTTCATCTCAAATAGACAGAACAGTAAAAATTGGACATCCAGAGTGCATCAAACATGATTTAGAGCTTGTTTATGGAAAAGTGCTTATTTCTGTATTTCCATGTTGCAACTTGCTGAAAACTGTCCACAATGTTCATTTCATCTCAAATAGACAGAACAGAAAAATTGGACATCCAGAGTGCATCAAACATGATTTAGAGCTTGTTTATGGAAAAGTGCTTATTTCTGTATTTCCATGTTGCAACTTGCTGAAAACTGTCCACAATGTTCATTTCATCTCAAATAGACAGAACAGTAAAAATTGGACATCCAGAGTGCATCAAACATGATTTAGAGCTTGTTTATGGAAAAGTGCTTATTTCTGTATTTCCATGTTGCAACTTGCTGAAAACTGTCCACAATGTTCATTTCATCTCAAATAGACAGAACAGTAAAAATTGGACATCCAGAGTGCATCAAACATGATTTAGAGCTTGTTTATGGAAAAGTGCTTATTTCTGTATTTCCATGTTGCAACTTGCTGAAAACTGTCCACAATGTTCATTTCATCTCAAATAGACAGAACAGAAAAATTGGACATCCAGAGTGCATCAAACATGATTTAGAGCTTGTTTATGGAAAAGTGCTTATTTCTGTATTTCCATGTTGCAACTTGCTGAAAACTGTCCACAATGTTCATTTCATCTCAAATAGACAGAACAGTAAAAATTGGACATCCAGAGTGCATCAAACATGATTTAGAGCTTGTTTATGGAAAAGTGCTTATTTCTGTATTTCCATGTTGCAACTTGCTGAAAACTGTCCACAATGTTCATTTCATCTCAAATAGACAGAACAGTAAAAATTGGACATCCAGAGTGCATCAAACATGATTTAGAGCTTGTTTATGGAAAAGTGCTTATTTCTGTATTTCCATGTTGCAACTTGCTGAAAACTGTCCACAATGTTCATTTCATCTCAAATAGACAGAACAGTAAAAATTGGACATCCAGAGTGCATCAAACATGATTTAGAGCTTGTTTATGGAAAAGTGCTTATTTCTGTATTTCCATGTTGCAACTTGCTGAAAACTGTCCACAATGTTCATTTCATCTCAAATAGACAGAACAGCAAATATTGGACATCCAGAGTGCATCAAACATGATTTAGAGCTTGTTTATGGAAAAGTGCTTATTTCTGTATTTCCATGTTGCAACTTGCTGAAAACTGTCCACAATGTTCATTTCATCTCAAATAGACAGAACAGTAAAAATTGGACATCCAGAGTGCATCAAACATGATTTAGAGCTTGTTTATGGAAAAGTGCTTATTTCTGTATTTCCATGTTGCAACTTGCTGAAAACTGTCCACAATGTTCATTTCATCTCAAATAGACAGAACAGTAAAAATTGGACATCCAGAGTGCATCAAACATGATTTAGAGCTTGTTTATGGAAAAGTGCTTATTTCTGTATTTCCATGTTGCAACTTGCTGAAAACTGTCCACAATGTTCATTTCATCTCAAATAGACAGAACAGTAAAAATTGGACATCCAGAGTGCATCAAACATGATTTAGAGCTTGTTTATGGAAAAGTGCTTATTTCTGTATTTCCATGTTGCAACTTGCTGAAAACTGTCCACAATGTTCATTTCATCTCAAATAGACAGAACAGAAAAATTGGACATCCAGAGTGCATCAAACATGATTTAGAGCTTGTTTATGGAAAAGTGCTTATTTCTGTATTTCCATGTTGCAACTTGCTGAAAACTGTCCACAATGTTCATTTCATCTCAAATAGACAGAACAGTAAAAATTGGACATCCAGAGTGCATCAAACATGATTTAGAGCTTGTTTATGGAAAAGTGCTTATTTCTGTATTTCCATGTTGCAACTTGCTGAAAACTGTCCACAATGTTCATTTCATCTCAAATAGACAGAACAGAAAAATTGGACATCCAGAGTGCATCAAACATGATTTAGAGCTTGTTTATGGAAAAGTGCTTATTTCTGTATTTCCATGTTGCAACTTGCTGAAAACTGTCCACAATGTTCATTTCATCTCAAATAGACAGAACAGTAAAAATTGGACATCCAGAGTGCATCAAACATGATTTAGAGCTTGTTTATGGAAAAGTGCTTATTTCTGTATTTCCATGTTGCAACTTGCTGAAAACTGTCCACAATGTTCATTTCATCTCAAATAGACAGAACAGTAAAAATTGGACATCCAGAGTGCATCAAACATGATTTAGAGCTTGTTTATGGAAAAGTGCTTATTTCTGTATTTCCATGTTGCAACTTGCTGAAAACTGTCCACAATGTTCATTTCATCTCAAATAGACAGAACAGTAAAATTGGACATCCAGAGTGCATCAAACATGATTTAGAGCTTGTTTATGGAAAAGTGCTTATTTCTGTATTTCCATGTTGCAACTTGCTGAAAACTGTCCACAATGTTCATTTCATCTCAAATAGACAGAACAGTAAAAATTGGACATCCAGAGTGCATCAAACATGATTTAGAGCTTGTTTATGGAAAAGTGCTTATTTCTGTATTTCCATGTTGCAACTTGCTGAAAACTGTCCACAATGTTCATTTCATCTCAAATAGACAGAACAGTAAAAATTGGACATCCAGAGTGCATCAAACATGATTTAGAGCTTGTTTATGGAAAAGTGCTTATTTCTGTATTTCCATGTTGCAACTTGCTGAAAACTGTCCACAATGTTCATTTCATCTCAAATAGACAGAACAGTAAAAATTGGACATCCAGAGTGCATCAAACATGATTTAGAGCTTGTTTATGGAAAAGTGCTTATTTCTGTATTTCCATGTTGCAACTTGCTGAAAACTGTCCACAATGTTCATTTCATCTCAAATAGACAGAACAGTAAAAATTGGACATCCAGAGTGCATCAAACATGATTTAGAGCTTGTTTATGGAAAAGTGCTTATTTCTGTATTTCCATGTTGCAACTTGCTGAAAACTGTCCACAATGTTCATTTCATCTCAAATAGACAGAACAGAAAATATTGGACATCCAGAGTGCATCAAACATGATTTAGAGCTTGTTTATGGAAAAGTGCTTATTTCTGTATTTCCATGTTGCAACTTGCTGAAAACTGTCCACAATGTTCATTTCATCTCAAATAGACAGAACAGTAAAAATTGGACATCCAGAGTGCATCAAACATGATTTAGAGCTTGTTTATGGAAAAGTGCTTATTTCTGTATTTCCATGTTGCAACTTGCTGAAAACTGTCCACAATGTTCATTTCATCTCAAATAGACAGAACAGTAAAAATTGGACATCCAGAGTGCATCAAACATGATTTAGAGCTTGTTTATGGAAAAGTGCTTATTTCTGTATTTCCATGTTGCAACTTGCTGAAAACTGTCCACAATGTTCATTTCATCTCAAATAGACAGAACAGAAAAATTGGACATCCAGAGTGCATCAAACATGATTTAGAGCTTGTTTATGGAAAAGTGCTTATTTCTGTATTTCCATGTTGCAACTTGCTGAAAACTGTCCACAATGTTCATTTCATCTCAAATAGACAGAACAGTAAAAATTGGACATCCAGAGTGCATCAAACATGATTTAGAGCTTGTTTATGGAAAAGTGCTTATTTCTGTATTTCCATGTTGCAACTTGCTGAAAACTGTCCACAATGTTCATTTCATCTCAAATAGACAGAACAGTAAAAATTGGACATCCAGAGTGCATCAAACATGATTTAGAGCTTGTTTATGGAAAAGTGCTTATTTCTGTATTTCCATGTTGCAACTTGCTGAAAACTGTCCACAATGTTCATTTCATCTCAAATAGACAGAACAGTAAAAATTGGACATCCAGAGTGCATCAAACATGATTTAGAGCTTGTTTATGGAAAAGTGCTTATTTCTGTATTTCCATGTTGCAACTTGCTGAAAACTGTCCACAATGTTCATTTCATCTCAAATAGACAGAACAGAAAAATTTGGACATCCAGAGTGCATCAAACATGATTTAGAGCTTGTTTATGGAAAAGTGCTTATTTCTGTATTTCCATGTTGCAACTTGCTGAAAACTGTCCACAATGTTCATTTCATCTCAAATAGACAGAACAGTAAAAATTGGACATCCAGAGTGCATCAAACATGATTTAGAGCTTGTTTATGGAAAAGTGCTTATTTCTGTATTTCCATGTTGCAACTTGCTGAAAACTGTCCACAATGTTCATTTCATCTCAAATAGACAGAACAGTAAAAATTGGACATCCAGAGTGCATCAAACATGATTTAGAGCTTGTTTATGGAAAAGTGCTTATTTCTGTATTTCCATGTTGCAACTTGCTGAAAACTGTCCACAATGTTCATTTCATCTCAAATAGACAGAACAGTAAAAATTGGACATCCAGAGTGCATCAAACATGATTTAGAGCTTGTTTATGGAAAAGTGCTTATTTCTGTATTTCCATGTTGCAACTTGCTGAAAACTGTCCACAATGTTCATTTCATCTCAAATAGACAGAACAGTAAAAATTGGACATCCAGAGTGCATCAAACATGATTTAGAGCTTGTTTATGGAAAAGTGCTTATTTCTGTATTTCCATGTTGCAACTTGCTGAAAACTGTCCACAATGTTCATTTCATCTCAAATAGACAGAACAGTAAAAATTGGACATCCAGAGTGCATCAAACATGATTTAGAGCTTGTTTATGGAAAAGTGCTTATTTCTGTATTTCCATGTTGCAACTTGCTGAAAACTGTCCACAATGTTCATTTCATCTCAAATAGACAGAACAGTAAAAATTGGACATCCAGAGTGCATCAAACATGATTTAGAGCTTGTTTATGGAAAAGTGCTTATTTCTGTATTTCCATGTTGCAACTTGCTGAAAACTGTCCACAATGTTCATTTCATCTCAAATAGACAGAACAGTAAAATATTGGACATCCAGAGTGCATCAAACATGATTTAGAGCTTGTTTATGGAAAAGTGCTTATTTCTGTATTTCCATGTTGCAACTTGCTGAAAACTGTCCACAATGTTCATTTCATCTCAAATAGACAGAACAGTAAAAATTGGACATCCAGAGTGCATCAAACATGATTTAGAGCTTGTTTATGGAAAAGTGCTTATTTCTGTATTTCCATGTTGCAACTTGCTGAAAACTGTCCACAATGTTCATTTCATCTCAAATAGACAGAACAGTAAAAATTGGACATCCAGAGTGCATCAAACATGATTTAGAGCTTGTTTATGGAAAAGTGCTTATTTCTGTATTTCCATGTTGCAACTTGCTGAAAACTGTCCACAATGTTCATTTCATCTCAAATAGACAGAACAGTAAAAATTGGACATCCAGAGTGCATCAAACATGATTTAGAGCTTGTTTATGGAAAAGTGCTTATTTCTGTATTTCCATGTTGCAACTTGCTGAAAACTGTCCACAATGTTCATTTCATCTCAAATAGACAGAACAGTAAAAATTGGACATCCAGAGTGCATCAAACATGATTTAGAGCTTGTTTATGGAAAAGTGCTTATTTCTGTATTTCCATGTTGCAACTTGCTGAAAACTGTCCACAATGTTCATTTCATCTCAAATAGACAGAACAGTAAAAATTGGACATCCAGAGTGCATCAAACATGATTTAGAGCTTGTTTATGGAAAAGTGCTTATTTCTGTATTTCCATGTTGCAACTTGCTGAAAACTGTCCACAATGTTCATTTCATCTCAAATAGACAGAACAGTAAAAATTGGACATCCAGAGTGCATCAAACATGATTTAGAGCTTGTTTATGGAAAAGTGCTTATTTCTGTATTTCCATGTTGCAACTTGCTGAAAACTGTCCACAATGTTCATTTCATCTCAAATAGACAGAACAGTAAAAATTGGACATCCAGAGTGCATCAAACATGATTTAGAGCTTGTTTATGGAAAAGTGCTTATTTCTGTATTTCCATGTTGCAACTTGCTGAAAACTGTCCACAATGTTCATTTCATCTCAAATAGACAGAACAGTAAAAATTGGACATCCAGAGTGCATCAAACATGATTTAGAGCTTGTTTATGGAAAAGTGCTTATTTCTGTATTTCCATGTTGCAACTTGCTGAAAACTGTCCACAATGTTCATTTCATCTCAAATAGACAGAACAGTAAAAATTGGACATCCAGAGTGCATCAAACATGATTTAGAGCTTGTTTATGGAAAAGTGCTTATTTCTGTATTTCCATGTTGCAACTTGCTGAAAACTGTCCACAATGTTCATTTCATCTCAAATAGACAGAACAGTAAAAATTGGACATCCAGAGTGCATCAAACATGATTTAGAGCTTGTTTATGGAAAAGTGCTTATTTCTGTATTTCCATGTTGCAACTTGCTGAAAACTGTCCACAATGTTCATTTCATCTCAAATAGACAGAACAGTAAAAATTGGACATCCAGAGTGCATCAAACATGATTTAGAGCTTGTTTATGGAAAAGTGCTTATTTCTGTATTTCCATGTTGCAACTTGCTGAAAACTGTCCACAATGTTCATTTCATCTCAAATAGACAGAACAGTAAAAATTGGACATCCAGAGTGCATCAAACATGATTTAGAGCTTGTTTATGGAAAAGTGCTTATTTCTGTATTTCCATGTTGCAACTTGCTGAAAACTGTCCACAATGTTCATTTCATCTCAAATAGACAGAACAGTAAAAATTGGACATCCAGAGTGCATCAAACATGATTTAGAGCTTGTTTATGGAAAAGTGCTTATTTCTGTATTTCCATGTTGCAACTTGCTGAAAACTGTCCACAATGTTCATTTCATCTCAAATAGACAGAACAGTAAAAATTGGACATCCAGAGTGCATCAAACATGATTTAGAGCTTGTTTATGGAAAAGTGCTTATTTCTGTATTTCCATGTTGCAACTTGCTGAAAACTGTCCACAATGTTCATTTCATCTCAAATAGACAGAACAGTAAAAATTGGACATCCAGAGTGCATCAAACATGATTTAGAGCTTGTTTATGGAAAAGTGCTTATTTCTGTATTTCCATGTTGCAACTTGCTGAAAACTGTCCACAATGTTCATTTCATCTCAAATAGACAGAACAGTAAAAATTGGACATCCAGAGTGCATCAAACATGATTTAGAGCTTGTTTATGGAAAAGTGCTTATTTCTGTATTTCCATGTTGCAACTTGCTGAAAACTGTCCACAATGTTCATTTCATCTCAAATAGACAGAACAGAAAAATTGGACATCCAGAGTGCATCAAACATGATTTAGAGCTTGTTTATGGAAAAGTGCTTATTTCTGTATTTCCATGTTGCAACTTGCTGAAAACTGTCCACAATGTTCATTTCATCTCAAATAGACAGAACAGTAAAAATTGGACATCCAGAGTGCATCAAACATGATTTAGAGCTTGTTTATGGAAAAGTGCTTATTTCTGTATTTCCATGTTGCAACTTGCTGAAAACTGTCCACAATGTTCATTTCATCTCAAATAGACAGAACAGTAAAAATTGGACATCCAGAGTGCATCAAACATGATTTAGAGCTTGTTTATGGAAAAGTGCTTATTTCTGTATTTCCATGTTGCAACTTGCTGAAAACTGTCCACAATGTTCATTTCATCTCAAATAGACAGAACAGTAAAAATTGGACATCCAGAGTGCATCAAACATGATTTAGAGCTTGTTTATGGAAAAGTGCTTATTTCTGTATTTCCATGTTGCAACTTGCTGAAAACTGTCCACAATGTTCATTTCATCTCAAATAGACAGAACAGTAAAAATTGGACATCCAGAGTGCATCAAACATGATTTAGAGCTTGTTTATGGAAAAGTGCTTATTTCTGTATTTCCATGTTGCAACTTGCTGAAAACTGTCCACAATGTTCATTTCATCTCAAATAGACAGAACAGTAAAAATTGGACATCCAGAGTGCATCAAACATGATTTAGAGCTTGTTTATGGAAAAGTGCTTATTTCTGTATTTCCATGTTGCAACTTGCTGAAAACTGTCCACAATGTTCATTTCATCTCAAATAGACAGAACAGTAAAAATTGGACATCCAGAGTGCATCAAACATGATTTAGAGCTTGTTTATGGAAAAGTGCTTATTTCTGTATTTCCATGTTGCAACTTGCTGAAAACTGTCCACAATGTTCATTTCATCTCAAATAGACAGAACAGTAAAAATTGGACATCCAGAGTGCATCAAACATGATTTAGAGCTTGTTTATGGAAAAGTGCTTATTTCTGTATTTCCATGTTGCAACTTGCTGAAAACTGTCCACAATGTTCATTTCATCTCAAATAGACAGAACAGTAAAAATTGGACATCCAGAGTGCATCAAACATGATTTAGAGCTTGTTTATGGAAAAGTGCTTATTTCTGTATTTCCATGTTGCAACTTGCTGAAAACTGTCCACAATGTTCATTTCATCTCAAATAGACAGAACAGTAAAAATTGGACATCCAGAGTGCATCAAACATGATTTAGAGCTTGTTTATGGAAAAGTGCTTATTTCTGTATTTCCATGTTGCAACTTGCTGAAAACTGTCCACAATGTTCATTTCATCTCAAATAGACAGAACAGTAAAAATTGGACATCCAGAGTGCATCAAACATGATTTAGAGCTTGTTTATGGAAAAGTGCTTATTTCTGTATTTCCATGTTGCAACTTGCTGAAAACTGTCCACAATGTTCATTTCATCTCAAATAGACAGAACAGTAAAAATTGGACATCCAGAGTGCATCAAACATGATTTAGAGCTTGTTTATGGAAAAGTGCTTATTTCTGTATTTCCATGTTGCAACTTGCTGAAAACTGTCCACAATGTTCATTTCATCTCAAATAGACAGAACAGTAAAAATTGGACATCCAGAGTGCATCAAACATGATTTAGAGCTTGTTTATGGAAAAGTGCTTATTTCTGTATTTCCATGTTGCAACTTGCTGAAAACTGTCCACAATGTTCATTTCATCTCAAATAGACAGAACAGTAAAAATTGGACATCCAGAGTGCATCAAACATGATTTAGAGCTTGTTTATGGAAAAGTGCTTATTTCTGTATTTCCATGTTGCAACTTGCTGAAAACTGTCCACAATGTTCATTTCATCTCAAATAGACAGAACAGTAAAAATTGGACATCCAGAGTGCATCAAACATGATTTAGAGCTTGTTTATGGAAAAGTGCTTATTTCTGTATTTCCATGTTGCAACTTGCTGAAAACTGTCCACAATGTTCATTTCATCTCAAATAGACAGAACAGTAAAAATTGGACATCCAGAGTGCATCAAACATGATTTAGAGCTTGTTTATGGAAAAGTGCTTATTTCTGTATTTCCATGTTGCAACTTGCTGAAAACTGTCCACAATGTTCATTTCATCTCAAATAGACAGAACAGTAAAAATTGGACATCCAGAGTGCATCAAACATGATTTAGAGCTTGTTTATGGAAAAGTGCTTATTTCTGTATTTCCATGTTGCAACTTGCTGAAAACTGTCCACAATGTTCATTTCATCTCAAATAGACAGAACAGTAAAAATTGGACATCCAGAGTGCATCAAACATGATTTAGAGCTTGTTTATGGAAAAGTGCTTATTTCTGTATTTCCATGTTGCAACTTGCTGAAAACTGTCCACAATGTTCATTTCATCTCAAATAGACAGAACAGTAAAAATTGGACATCCAGAGTGCATCAAACATGATTTAGAGCTTGTTTATGGAAAAGTGCTTATTTCTGTATTTCCATGTTGCAACTTGCTGAAAACTGTCCACAATGTTCATTTCATCTCAAATAGACAGAACAGTAAAAATTGGACATCCAGAGTGCATCAAACATGATTTAGAGCTTGTTTATGGAAAAGTGCTTATTTCTGTATTTCCATGTTGCAACTTGCTGAAAACTGTCCACAATGTTCATTTCATCTCAAATAGACAGAACAGTAAAAATTGGACATCCAGAGTGCATCAAACATGATTTAGAGCTTGTTTATGGAAAAGTGCTTATTTCTGTATTTCCATGTTGCAACTTGCTGAAAACTGTCCACAATGTTCATTTCATCTCAAATAGACAGAACAGTAAAAATTGGACATCCAGAGTGCATCAAACATGATTTAGAGCTTGTTTATGGAAAAGTGCTTATTTCTGTATTTCCATGTTGCAACTTGCTGAAAACTGTCCACAATGTTCATTTCATCTCAAATAGACAGAACAGTAAAAATTGGACATCCAGAGTGCATCAAACATGATTTAGAGCTTGTTTATGGAAAAGTGCTTATTTCTGTATTTCCATGTTGCAACTTGCTGAAAACTGTCCACAATGTTCATTTCATCTCAAATAGACAGAACAGTAAAAATTGGACATCCAGAGTGCATCAAACATGATTTAGAGCTTGTTTATGGAAAAGTGCTTATTTCTGTATTTCCATGTTGCAACTTGCTGAAAACTGTCCACAATGTTCATTTCATCTCAAATAGACAGAACAGTAAAAATTGGACATCCAGAGTGCATCAAACATGATTTAGAGCTTGTTTATGGAAAAGTGCTTATTTCTGTATTTCCATGTTGCAACTTGCTGAAAACTGTCCACAATGTTCATTTCATCTCAAATAGACAGAACAGTAAAAATTGGACATCCAGAGTGCATCAAACATGATTTAGAGCTTGTTTATGGAAAAGTGCTTATTTCTGTATTTCCATGTTGCAACTTGCTGAAAACTGTCCACAATGTTCATTTCATCTCAAATAGACAGAACAGTAAAAATTGGACATCCAGAGTGCATCAAACATGATTTAGAGCTTGTTTATGGAAAAGTGCTTATTTCTGTATTTCCATGTTGCAACTTGCTGAAAACTGTCCACAATGTTCATTTCATCTCAAATAGACAGAACAGTAAAAATTGGACATCCAGAGTGCATCAAACATGATTTAGAGCTTGTTTATGGAAAAGTGCTTATTTCTGTATTTCCATGTTGCAACTTGCTGAAAACTGTCCACAATGTTCATTTCATCTCAAATAGACAGAACAGTAAAAATTGGACATCCAGAGTGCATCAAACATGATTTAGAGCTTGTTTATGGAAAAGTGCTTATTTCTGTATTTCCATGTTGCAACTTGCTGAAAACTGTCCACAATGTTCATTTCATCTCAAATAGACAGAACAGTAAAAATTGGACATCCAGAGTGCATCAAACATGATTTAGAGCTTGTTTATGGAAAAGTGCTTATTTCTGTATTTCCATGTTGCAACTTGCTGAAAACTGTCCACAATGTTCATTTCATCTCAAATAGACAGAACAGTAAAAATTGGACATCCAGAGTGCATCAAACATGATTTAGAGCTTGTTTATGGAAAAGTGCTTATTTCTGTATTTCCATGTTGCAACTTGCTGAAAACTGTCCACAATGTTCATTTCATCTCAAATAGACAGAACAGTAAAATTGGACATCCAGAGTGCATCAAACATGATTTAGAGCTTGTTTATGGAAAAGTGCTTATTTCTGTATTTCCATGTTGCAACTTGCTGAAAACTGTCCACAATGTTCATTTCATCTCAAATAGACAGAACAGTAAAAATTGGACATCCAGAGTGCATCAAACATGATTTAGAGCTTGTTTATGGAAAAGTGCTTATTTCTGTATTTCCATGTTGCAACTTGCTGAAAACTGTCCACAATGTTCATTTCATCTCAAATAGACAGAACAGTAAAAATTGGACATCCAGAGTGCATCAAACATGATTTAGAGCTTGTTTATGGAAAAGTGCTTATTTCTGTATTTCCATGTTGCAACTTGCTGAAAACTGTCCACAATGTTCATTTCATCTCAAATAGACAGAACAGTAAAAATTGGACATCCAGAGTGCATCAAACATGATTTAGAGCTTGTTTATGGAAAAGTGCTTATTTCTGTATTTCCATGTTGCAACTTGCTGAAAACTGTCCACAATGTTCATTTCATCTCAAATAGACAGAACAGTAAAAATTGGACATCCAGAGTGCATCAAACATGATTTAGAGCTTGTTTATGGAAAAGTGCTTATTTCTGTATTTCCATGTTGCAACTTGCTGAAAACTGTCCACAATGTTCATTTCATCTCAAATAGACAGAACAGTAAAAATTGGACATCCAGAGTGCATCAAACATGATTTAGAGCTTGTTTATGGAAAAGTGCTTATTTCTGTATTTCCATGTTGCAACTTGCTGAAAACTGTCCACAATGTTCATTTCATCTCAAATAGACAGAACAGAAAAATTGGACATCCAGAGTGCATCAAACATGATTTAGAGCTTGTTTATGGAAAAGTGCTTATTTCTGTATTTCCATGTTGCAACTTGCTGAAAACTGTCCACAATGTTCATTTCATCTCAAATAGACAGAACAGTAAAAATTGGACATCCAGAGTGCATCAAACATGATTTAGAGCTTGTTTATGGAAAAGTGCTTATTTCTGTATTTCCATGTTGCAACTTGCTGAAAACTGTCCACAATGTTCATTTCATCTCAAATAGACAGAACAGTAAAAATTGGACATCCAGAGTGCATCAAACATGATTTAGAGCTTGTTTATGGAAAAGTGCTTATTTCTGTATTTCCATGTTGCAACTTGCTGAAAACTGTCCACAATGTTCATTTCATCTCAAATAGACAGAACAGTAAAAATTGGACATCCAGAGTGCATCAAACATGATTTAGAGCTTGTTTATGGAAAAGTGCTTATTTCTGTATTTCCATGTTGCAACTTGCTGAAAACTGTCCACAATGTTCATTTCATCTCAAATAGACAGAACAGAAAAATTTGGACATCCAGAGTGCATCAAACATGATTTAGAGCTTGTTTATGGAAAAGTGCTTATTTCTGTATTTCCATGTTGCAACTTGCTGAAAACTGTCCACAATGTTCATTTCATCTCAAATAGACAGAACAGTAAAAATTGGACATCCAGAGTGCATCAAACATGATTTAGAGCTTGTTTATGGAAAAGTGCTTATTTCTGTATTTCCATGTTGCAACTTGCTGAAAACTGTCCACAATGTTCATTTCATCTCAAATAGACAGAACAGTAAAAATTGGACATCCAGAGTGCATCAAACATGATTTAGAGCTTGTTTATGGAAAAGTGCTTATTTCTGTATTTCCATGTTGCAACTTGCTGAAAACTGTCCACAATGTTCATTTCATCTCAAATAGACAGAACAGTAAAAATTGGACATCCAGAGTGCATCAAACATGATTTAGAGCTTGTTTATGGAAAAGTGCTTATTTCTGTATTTCCATGTTGCAACTTGCTGAAAACTGTCCACAATGTTCATTTCATCTCAAATAGACAGAACAGTAAAAATTGGACATCCAGAGTGCATCAAACATGATTTAGAGCTTGTTTATGGAAAAGTGCTTATTTCTGTATTTCCATGTTGCAACTTGCTGAAAACTGTCCACAATGTTCATTTCATCTCAAATAGACAGAACAGCAAATATTGGACATCCAGAGTGCATCAAACATGATTTAGAGCTTGTTTATGGAAAAGTGCTTATTTCTGTATTTCCATGTTGCAACTTGCTGAAAACTGTCCACAATGTTCATTTCATCTCAAATAGACAGAACAGTAAAAATTGGACATCCAGAGTGCATCAAACATGATTTAGAGCTTGTTTATGGAAAAGTGCTTATTTCTGTATTTCCATGTTGCAACTTGCTGAAAACTGTCCACAATGTTCATTTCATCTCAAATAGACAGAACAGTAAAAATTGGACATCCAGAGTGCATCAAACATGATTTAGAGCTTGTTTATGGAAAAGTGCTTATTTCTGTATTTCCATGTTGCAACTTGCTGAAAACTGTCCACAATGTTCATTTCATCTCAAATAGACAGAACAGTAAAAATTGGACATCCAGAGTGCATCAAACATGATTTAGAGCTTGTTTATGGAAAAGTGCTTATTTCTGTATTTCCATGTTGCAACTTGCTGAAAACTGTCCACAATGTTCATTTCATCTCAAATAGACAGAACAGAAAAATTGGACATCCAGAGTGCATCAAACATGATTTAGAGCTTGTTTATGGAAAAGTGCTTATTTCTGTATTTCCATGTTGCAACTTGCTGAAAACTGTCCACAATGTTCATTTCATCTCAAATAGACAGAACAGTAAAAATTGGACATCCAGAGTGCATCAAACATGATTTAGAGCTTGTTTATGGAAAAGTGCTTATTTCTGTATTTCCATGTTGCAACTTGCTGAAAACTGTCCACAATGTTCATTTCATCTCAAATAGACAGAACAGTAAAAATTGGACATCCAGAGTGCATCAAACATGATTTAGAGCTTGTTTATGGAAAAGTGCTTATTTCTGTATTTCCATGTTGCAACTTGCTGAAAACTGTCCACAATGTTCATTTCATCTCAAATAGACAGAACAGTAAAAATTGGACATCCAGAGTGCATCAAACATGATTTAGAGCTTGTTTATGGAAAAGTGCTTATTTCTGTATTTCCATGTTGCAACTTGCTGAAAACTGTCCACAATGTTCATTTCATCTCAAATAGACAGAACAGTAAAAATTGGACATCCAGAGTGCATCAAACATGATTTAGAGCTTGTTTATGGAAAAGTGCTTATTTCTGTATTTCCATGTTGCAACTTGCTGAAAACTGTCCACAATGTTCATTTCATCTCAAATAGACAGAACAGTAAAAATTGGACATCCAGAGTGCATCAAACATGATTTAGAGCTTGTTTATGGAAAAGTGCTTATTTCTGTATTTCCATGTTGCAACTTGCTGAAAACTGTCCACAATGTTCATTTCATCTCAAATAGACAGAACAGAAAAATTGGACATCCAGAGTGCATCAAACATGATTTAGAGCTTGTTTATGGAAAAGTGCTTATTTCTGTATTTCCATGTTGCAACTTGCTGAAAACTGTCCACAATGTTCATTTCATCTCAAATAGACAGAACAGTAAAAATTGGACATCCAGAGTGCATCAAACATGATTTAGAGCTTGTTTATGGAAAAGTGCTTATTTCTGTATTTCCATGTTGCAACTTGCTGAAAACTGTCCACAATGTTCATTTCATCTCAAATAGACAGAACAGTAAAAATTGGACATCCAGAGTGCATCAAACATGATTTAGAGCTTGTTTATGGAAAAGTGCTTATTTCTGTATTTCCATGTTGCAACTTGCTGAAAACTGTCCACAATGTTCATTTCATCTCAAATAGACAGAACAGTAAAAATTGGACATCCAGAGTGCATCAAACATGATTTAGAGCTTGTTTATGGAAAAGTGCTTATTTCTGTATTTCCATGTTGCAACTTGCTGAAAACTGTCCACAATGTTCATTTCATCTCAAATAGACAGAACAGTAAAAATTGGACATCCAGAGTGCATCAAACATGATTTAGAGCTTGTTTATGGAAAAGTGCTTATTTCTGTATTTCCATGTTGCAACTTGCTGAAAACTGTCCACAATGTTCATTTCATCTCAAATAGACAGAACAGTAAAAATTTTGACATCCAGAGTGCATCAAACATGATTTAGAGCTTGTTTATGGAAAAGTGCTTATTTCTGTATTTCCATGTTGCAACTTGCTGAAAACTGTCCACAATGTTCATTTCATCTCAAATAGACAGAACAGTAAAAATTGGACATCCAGAGTGCATCAAACATGATTTAGAGCTTGTTTATGGAAAAGTGCTTATTTCTGTATTTCCATGTTGCAACTTGCTGAAAACTGTCCACAATGTTCATTTCATCTCAAATAGACAGAACAGTAAAAATTGGACATCCAGAGTGCATCAAACATGATTTAGAGCTTGTTTATGGAAAAGTGCTTATTTCTGTATTTCCATGTTGCAACTTGCTGAAAACTGTCCACAATGTTCATTTCATCTCAAATAGACAGAACAGAAAATATTGGACATCCAGAGTGCATCAAACATGATTTAGAGCTTGTTTATGGAAAAGTGCTTATTTCTGTATTTCCATGTTGCAACTTGCTGAAAACTGTCCACAATGTTCATTTCATCTCAAATAGACAGAACAGAAAATATTGGACATCCAGAGTGCATCAAACATGATTTAGAGCTTGTTTATGGAAAAGTGCTTATTTCTGTATTTCCATGTTGCAACTTGCTGAAAACTGTCCACAATGTTCATTTCATCTCAAATAGACAGAACAGTAAAAATGTTGACATCCAGAGTGCATCAAACATGATTTAAAGCTTGTTTATGGAAAAGTGCTTATTTCTGTATTTCCATGTTGCAACTTGCTGAAAACTGTCCACAATGTTCATTTCATCTCAAATAGACAGAACAGTAAAAATTGGACATCCAGAGTGCATCAAACATGATTTAGAGCTTGTTTATGGAAAAGTGCTTATTTCTGTATTTCCATGTTGCAACTTGCTGAAAACTGTCCACAATGTTCATTTCATCTCAAATAGACAGAACAGTAAAAATTGGACATCCAGAGTGCATCAAACATGATTTAGAGCTTGTTTATGGAAAAGTGCTTATTTCTGTATTTCCATGTTGCAACTTGCTGAAAACTGTCCACAATGTTCATTTCATCTCAAATAGACAGAACAGAAAAATTGGACATCCAGAGTGCATCAAACATGATTTAGAGCTTGTTTATGGAAAAGTGCTTATTTCTGTATTTCCATGTTGCAACTTGCTGAAAACTGTCCACAATGTTCATTTCATCTCAAATAGACAGAACAGTAAAAATTGGACATCCAGAGTGCATCAAACATGATTTAGAGCTTGTTTATGGAAAAGTGCTTATTTCTGTATTTCCATGTTGCAACTTGCTGAAAACTGTCCACAATGTTCATTTCATCTCAAATAGACAGAACAGTAAAAATTTGGACATCCAGAGTGCATCAAACATGATTTAGAGCTTGTTTATGGAAAAGTGCTTATTTCTGTATTTCCATGTTGCAACTTGCTGAAAACTGTCCACAATGTTCATTTCATCTCAAATAGACAGAACAGTAAAAATTGGACATCCAGAGTGCATCAAACATGATTTAGAGCTTGTTTATGGAAAAGTGCTTATTTCTGTATTTCCATGTTGCAACTTGCTGAAAACTGTCCACAATGTTCATTTCATCTCAAATAGACAGAACAGAAAAATTTGGACATCCAGAGTGCATCAAACATGATTTAGAGCTTGTTTATGGAAAAGTGCTTATTTCTGTATTTCCATGTTGCAACTTGCTGAAAACTGTCCACAATGTTCATTTCATCTCAAATAGACAGAACAGTAAAAATTGGACATCCAGAGTGCATCAAACATGATTTAGAGCTTGTTTATGGAAAAGTGCTTATTTCTGTATTTCCATGTTGCAACTTGCTGAAAACTGTCCACAATGTTCATTTCATCTCAAATAGACAGAACAGTAAAAATTGGACATCCAGAGTGCATCAAACATGATTTAGAGCTTGTTTATGGAAAAGTGCTTATTTCTGTATTTCCATGTTGCAACTTGCTGAAAACTGTCCACAATGTTCATTTCATCTCAAATAGACAGAACAGCAAATATTGGACATCCAGAGTGCATCAAACATGATTTAGAGCTTGTTTATGGAAAAGTGCTTATTTCTGTATTTCCATGTTGCAACTTGCTGAAAACTGTCCACAATGTTCATTTCATCTCAAATAGACAGAACAGTAAAAATTGGACATCCAGAGTGCATCAAACATGATTTAGAGCTTGTTTATGGAAAAGTGCTTATTTCTGTATTTCCATGTTGCAACTTGCTGAAAACTGTCCACAATGTTCATTTCATCTCAAATAGACAGAACAGTAAAAATTGGACATCCAGAGTGCATCAAACATGATTTAGAGCTTGTTTATGGAAAAGTGCTTATTTCTGTATTTCCATGTTGCAACTTGCTGAAAACTGTCCACAATGTTCATTTCATCTCAAATAGACAGAACAGTAAAAATTGGACATCCAGAGTGCATCAAACATGATTTAGAGCTTGTTTATGGAAAAGTGCTTATTTCTGTATTTCCATGTTGCAACTTGCTGAAAACTGTCCACAATGTTCATTTCATCTCAAATAGACAGAACAGTAAAAATTGGACATCCAGAGTGCATCAAACATGATTTAGAGCTTGTTTATGGAAAAGTGCTTATTTCTGTATTTCCATGTTGCAACTTGCTGAAAACTGTCCACAATGTTCATTTCATCTCAAATAGACAGAACAGTAAAAATTGGACATCCAGAGTGCATCAAACATGATTTAGAGCTTGTTTATGGAAAAGTGCTTATTTCTGTATTTCCATGTTGCAACTTGCTGAAAACTGTCCACAATGTTCATTTCATCTCAAATAGACAGAACAGTAAAATTGGACATCCAGAGTGCATCAAACATGATTTAGAGCTTGTTTATGGAAAAGTGCTTATTTCTGTATTTCCATGTTGCAACTTGCTGAAAACTGTCCACAATGTTCATTTCATCTCAAATAGACAGAACAGAAAAATTTGGACATCCAGAGTGCATCAAACATGATTTAGAGCTTGTTTATGGAAAAGTGCTTATTTCTGTATTTCCATGTTGCAACTTGCTGAAAACTGTCCACAATGTTCATTTCATCTCAAATAGACAGAACAGAAAAATTGGACATCCAGAGTGCATCAAACATGATTTAGAGCTTGTTTATGGAAAAGTGCTTATTTCTGTATTTCCATGTTGCAACTTGCTGAAAACTGTCCACAATGTTCATTTCATCTCAAATAGACAGAACAGAAAAATTTGGACATCCAGAGTGCATCAAACATGATTTAGAGCTTGTTATGGAAAAGTGCTTATTTCTGTATTTCCATGTTGCAACTTGCTGAAAACTGTCCACAATGTTCATTTCATCTCAAATAGACAGAACAGTAAAAATTGGACATCCAGAGTGCATCAAACATGATTTAGAGCTTGTTTATGGAAAAGTGCTTATTTCTGTATTTCCATGTTGCAACTTGCTGAAAACTGTCCACAATGTTCATTTCATCTCAAATAGACAGAACAGCAAATATTGGACATCCAGAGTGCATCAAACATGATTTAGAGCTTGTTTATGGAAAAGTGCTTATTTCTGTATTTCCATGTTGCAACTTGCTGAAAACTGTCCACAATGTTCATTTCATCTCAAATAGACAGAACAGTAAAAATTGGACATCCAGAGTGCATCAAACATGATTTAGAGCTTGTTTATGGAAAAGTGCTTATTTCTGTATTTCCATGTTGCAACTTGCTGAAAACTGTCCACAATGTTCATTTCATCTCAAATAGACAGAACAGAAAATATTGGACATCCAGAGTGCATCAAACATGATTTAGAGCTTGTTTATGGAAAAGTGCTTATTTCTGTATTTCCATGTTGCAACTTGCTGAAAACTGTCCACAATGTTCATTTCATCTCAAATAGACAGAACAGTAAAATTGGACATCCAGAGTGCATCAAACATGATTTAGAGCTTGTTTATGGAAAAGTGCTTATTTCTGTATTTCCATGTTGCAACTTGCTGAAAACTGTCCACAATGTTCATTTCATCTCAAATAGACAGAACAGAAAATATTGGACATCCAGAGTGCATCAAACATGATTTAGAGCTTGTTTATGGAAAAGTGCTTATTTCTGTATTTCCATGTTGCAACTTGCTGAAAACTGTCCACAATGTTCATTTCATCTCAAATAGACAGAACAGTAAAAATTGGACATCCAGAGTGCATCAAACATGATTTAGAGCTTGTTTATGGAAAAGTGCTTATTTCTGTATTTCCATGTTGCAACTTGCTGAAAACTGTCCACAATGTTCATTTCATCTCAAATAGACAGAACAGAAAATATTGGACATCCAGAGTGCATCAAACATGATTTAGAGCTTGTTTATGGAAAAGTGCTTATTTCTGTATTTCCATGTTGCAACTTGCTGAAAACTGTCCACAATGTTCATTTCATCTCAAATAGACAGAACAGAAAATATTGGACATCCAGAGTGCATCAAACATGATTTAGAGCTTGTTTATGGAAAAGTGCTTATTTCTGTATTTCCATGTTGCAACTTGCTGAAAACTGTCCACAATGTTCATTTCATCTCAAATAGACAGAACAGTAAAAATTGGACATCCAGAGTGCATCAAACATGATTTAGAGCTTGTTTATGGAAAAGTGCTTATTTCTGTATTTCCATGTTGCAACTTGCTGAAAACTGTCCACAATGTTCATTTCATCTCAAATAGACAGAACAGTAAAAATTGGACATCCAGAGTGCATCAAACATGATTTAGAGCTTGTTTATGGAAAAGTGCTTATTTCTGTATTTCCATGTTGCAACTTGCTGAAAACTGTCCACAATGTTCATTTCATCTCAAATAGACAGAACAGTAAAAATTGGACATCCAGAGTGCATCAAACATGATTTAGAGCTTGTTTATGGAAAAGTGCTTATTTCTGTATTTCCATGTTGCAACTTGCTGAAAACTGTCCACAATGTTCATTTCATCTCAAATAGACAGAACAGTAAAAATTGGACATCCAGAGTGCATCAAACATGATTTAGAGCTTGTTTATGGAAAAGTGCTTATTTCTGTATTTCCATGTTGCAACTTGCTGAAAACTGTCCACAATGTTCATTTCATCTCAAATAGACAGAACAGTAAAAATTGGACATCCAGAGTGCATCAAACATGATTTAGAGCTTGTTTATGGAAAAGTGCTTATTTCTGTATTTCCATGTTGCAACTTGCTGAAAACTGTCCACAATGTTCATTTCATCTCAAATAGACAGAACAGTAAAAATTGGACATCCAGAGTGCATCAAACATGATTTAGAGCTTGTTTATGGAAAAGTGCTTATTTCTGTATTTCCATGTTGCAACTTGCTGAAAACTGTCCACAATGTTCATTTCATCTCAAATAGACAGAACAGTAAAAATTGGACATCCAGAGTGCATCAAACATGATTTAGAGCTTGTTTATGGAAAAGTGCTTATTTCTGTATTTCCATGTTGCAACTTGCTGAAAACTGTCCACAATGTTCATTTCATCTCAAATAGACAGAACAGTAAAAATTGGACATCCAGAGTGCATCAAACATGATTTAGAGCTTGTTTATGGAAAAGTGCTTATTTCTGTATTTCCATGTTGCAACTTGCTGAAAACTGTCCACAATGTTCATTTCATCTCAAATAGACAGAACAGTAAAAATTGGACATCCAGAGTGCATCAAACATGATTTAGAGCTTGTTTATGGAAAAGTGCTTATTTCTGTATTTCCATGTTGCAACTTGCTGAAAACTGTCCACAATGTTCATTTCATCTCAAATAGACAGAACAGTAAAATATTGGACATCCAGAGTGCATCAAACATGATTTAGAGCTTGTTTATGGAAAAGTGCTTATTTCTGTATTTCCATGTTGCAACTTGCTGAAAACTGTCCACAATGTTCATTTCATCTCAAATAGACAGAACAGTAAAATTGGACATCCAGAGTGCATCAAACATGATTTAGAGCTTGTTTATGGAAAAGTGCTTATTTCTGTATTTCCATGTTGCAACTTGCTGAAAACTGTCCACAATGTTCATTTCATCTCAAATAGACAGAACAGTAAAAATTGGACATCCAGAGTGCATCAAACATGATTTAGAGCTTGTTTATGGAAAAGTGCTTATTTCTGTATTTCCATGTTGCAACTTGCTGAAAACTGTCCACAATGTTCATTTCATCTCAAATAGACAGAACAGTAAAATTGGACATCCAGAGTGCATCAAACATGATTTAGAGCTTGTTTATGGAAAAGTGCTTATTTCTGTATTTCCATGTTGCAACTTGCTGAAAACTGTCCACAATGTTCATTTCATCTCAAATAGACAGAACAGAAAAATTTGGACATCCAGAGTGCATCAAACATGATTTAGAGCTTGTTTATGGAAAAGTGCTTATTTCTGTATTTCCATGTTGCAACTTGCTGAAAACTGTCCACAATGTTCATTTCATCTCAAATAGACAGAACAGTAAAAATTGGACATCCAGAGTGCATCAAACATGATTTAGAGCTTGTTTATGGAAAAGTGCTTATTTCTGTATTTCCATGTTGCAACTTGCTGAAAACTGTCCACAATGTTCATTTCATCTCAAATAGACAGAACAGTAAAAATTGGACATCCAGAGTGCATCAAACATGATTTAGAGCTTGTTTATGGAAAAGTGCTTATTTCTGTATTTCCATGTTGCAACTTGCTGAAAACTGTCCACAATGTTCATTTCATCTCAAATAGACAGAACAGTAAAATATTGGACATCCAGAGTGCATCAAACATGATTTAGAGCTTGTTTATGGAAAAGTGCTTATTTCTGTATTTCCATGTTGCAACTTGCTGAAAACTGTCCACAATGTTCATTTCATCTCAAATAGACAGAACAGTAAAAATTGGACATCCAGAGTGCATCAAACATGATTTAGAGCTTGTTTATGGAAAAGTGCTTATTTCTGTATTTCCATGTTGCAACTTGCTGAAAACTGTCCACAATGTTCATTTCATCTCAAATAGACAGAACAGTAAAAATTGGACATCCAGAGTGCATCAAACATGATTTAGAGCTTGTTTATGGAAAAGTGCTTATTTCTGTATTTCCATGTTGCAACTTGCTGAAAACTGTCCACAATGTTCATTTCATCTCAAATAGACAGAACAGTAAAAATTGGACATCCAGAGTGCATCAAACATGATTTAGAGCTTGTTTATGGAAAAGTGCTTATTTCTGTATTTCCATGTTGCAACTTGCTGAAAACTGTCCACAATGTTCATTTCATCTCAAATAGACAGAACAGTAAAATTGGACATCCAGAGTGCATCAAACATGATTTAGAGCTTGTTTATGGAAAAGTGCTTATTTCTGTATTTCCATGTTGCAACTTGCTGAAAACTGTCCACAATGTTCATTTCATCTCAAATAGACAGAACAGAAAAATTGGACATCCAGAGTGCATCAAACATGATTTAGAGCTTGTTTATGGAAAAGTGCTTATTTCTGTATTTCCATGTTGCAACTTGCTGAAAACTGTCCACAATGTTCATTTCATCTCAAATAGACAGAACAGTAAAAATTGGACATCCAGAGTGCATCAAACATGATTTAGAGCTTGTTTATGGAAAAGTGCTTATTTCTGTATTTCCATGTTGCAACTTGCTGAAAACTGTCCACAATGTTCATTTCATCTCAAATAGACAGAACAGAAAATTTGGACATCCAGAGTGCATCAAACATGATTTAGAGCTTGTTTATGGAAAAGTGCTTATTTCTGTATTTCCATGTTGCAACTTGCTGAAAACTGTCCACAATGTTCATTTCATCTCAAATAGACAGAACAGTAAAAATTGGACATCCAGAGTGCATCAAACATGATTTAGAGCTTGTTTATGGAAAAGTGCTTATTTCTGTATTTCCATGTTGCAACTTGCTGAAAACTGTCCACAATGTTCATTTCATCTCAAATAGACAGAACAGTAAAAATTGGACATCCAGAGTGCATCAAACATGATTTAGAGCTTGTTTATGGAAAAGTGCTTATTTCTGTATTTCCATGTTGCAACTTGCTGAAAACTGTCCACAATGTTCATTTCATCTCAAATAGACAGAACAGTAAAATTGGACATCCAGAGTGCATCAAACATGATTTAGAGCTTGTTTATGGAAAAGTGCTTATTTCTGTATTTCCATGTTGCAACTTGCTGAAAACTGTCCACAATGTTCATTTCATCTCAAATAGACAGAACAAAAAATTTTTACATCCAGAGTGCATCAAACATGATTTAGAGCTTGTTTATGGAAAAGTGCTTATTTCTGTATTTCCATGTTGCAACTTGCTGAAAACTGTCCACAATGTTCATTTCATCTCAAATAGACAGAACAGAAAAATTGGACATCCAGAGTGCATCAAACATGATTTAGAGCTTGTTTATGGAAAAGTGCTTATTTCTGTATTTCCATGTTGCAACTTGCTGAAAACTGTCCACAATGTTCATTTCATCTCAAATAGACAGAACAGAAAAATTGGACATCCAGAGTGCATCAAACATGATTTAGAGCTTGTTTATGGAAAAGTGCTTATTTCTGTATTTCCATGTTGCAACTTGCTGAAAACTGTCCACAATGTTCATTTCATCTCAAATAGACAGAACAGTAAAAATTGGACATCCAGAGTGCATCAAACATGATTTAGAGCTTGTTTATGGAAAAGTGCTTATTTCTGTATTTCCATGTTGCAACTTGCTGAAAACTGTCCACAATGTTCATTTCATCTCAAATAGACAGAACAGTAAAAATTGGACATCCAGAGTGCATCAAACATGATTTAGAGCTTGTTTATGGAAAAGTGCTTATTTCTGTATTTCCATGTTGCAACTTGCTGAAAACTGTCCACAATGTTCATTTCATCTCAAATAGACAGAACAGTAAAAATTGGACATCCAGAGTGCATCAAACATGATTTAGAGCTTGTTTATGGAAAAGTGCTTATTTCTGTATTTCCATGTTGCAACTTGCTGAAAACTGTCCACAATGTTCATTTCATCTCAAATAGACAGAACAGCAAATATTGGACATCCAGAGTGCATCAAACATGATTTAGAGCTTGTTTATGGAAAAGTGCTTATTTCTGTATTTCCATGTTGCAACTTGCTGAAAACTGTCCACAATGTTCATTTCATCTCAAATAGACAGAACAGTAAAAATTGGACATCCAGAGTGCATCAAACATGATTTTAGAGCTTGTTTATGGAAAAGTGCTTATTTCTGTATTTCCATGTTGCAACTTGCTGAAAACTGTCCACAATGTTCATTTCATCTCAAATAGACAGAACAGTAAAAATTGGACATCCAGAGTGCATCAAACATGATTTAGAGCTTGTTTATGGAAAAGTGCTTATTTCTGTATTTCCATGTTGCAACTTGCTGAAAACTGTCCACAATGTTCATTTCATCTCAAATAGACAGAACAGTAAAAATTGGACATCCAGAGTGCATCAAACATGATTTAGAGCTTGTTTATGGAAAAGTGCTTATTTCTGTATTTCCATGTTGCAACTTGCTGAAAACTGTCCACAATGTTCATTTCATCTCAAATAGACAGAACAGTAAAAATTGGACATCCAGAGTGCATCAAACATGATTTAGAGCTTGTTTATGGAAAAGTGCTTATTTCTGTATTTCCATGTTGCAACTTGCTGAAAACTGTCCACAATGTTCATTTCATCTCAAATAGACAGAACAGTAAAAATTGGACATCCAGAGTGCATCAAACATGATTTAGAGCTTGTTTATGGAAAAGTGCTTATTTCTGTATTTCCATGTTGCAACTTGCTGAAAACTGTCCACAATGTTCATTTCATCTCAAATAGACAGAACAGTAAAAATTTGGACATCCAGAGTGCATCAAACATGATTTAGAGCTTGTTTATGGAAAAGTGCTTATTTCTGTATTTCCATGTTGCAACTTGCTGAAAACTGTCCACAATGTTCATTTCATCTCAAATAGACAGAACAGTAAAAATTGGACATCCAGAGTGCATCAAACATGATTTAGAGCTTGTTTATGGAAAAGTGCTTATTTCTGTATTTCCATGTTGCAACTTGCTGAAAACTGTCCACAATGTTCATTTCATCTCAAATAGACAGAACAGTAAAATTGGACATCCAGAGTGCATCAAACATGATTTAGAGCTTGTTTATGGAAAAGTGCTTATTTCTGTATTTCCATGTTGCAACTTGCTGAAAACTGTCCACAATGTTCATTTCATCTCAAATAGACAGAACAGTAAAATTTTGGACATCCAGAGTGCATCAAACATGATTTAGAGCTTGTTTATGGAAAAGTGCTTATTTCTGTATTTCCATGTTGCAACTTGCTGAAAACTGTCCACAATGTTCATTTCATCTCAAATAGACAGAACAGTAAAAATTGGACATCCAGAGTGCATCAAACATGATTTAGAGCTTGTTTATGGAAAAGTGCTTATTTCTGTATTTCCATGTTGCAACTTGCTGAAAACTGTCCACAATGTTCATTTCATCTCAAATAGACAGAACAGTAAAAATTGGACATCCAGAGTGCATCAAACATGATTTAGAGCTTGTTTATGGAAAAGTGCTTATTTCTGTATTTCCATGTTGCAACTTGCTGAAAACTGTCCACAATGTTCATTTCATCTCAAATAGACAGAACAGTAAAAATTGGACATCCAGAGTGCATCAAACATGATTTAGAGCTTGTTTATGGAAAAGTGCTTATTTCTGTATTTCCATGTTGCAACTTGCTGAAAACTGTCCACAATGTTTATTTCATCTCAAATAGACATAACAAAAAATTTTTTAATCCAGAGTGCATCAAACATGATTTAGAGCTTGTTTATGGAAAAGTGCTTATTTCTGTATTTCCATGTTGCAACTTGCTGAAAACTGTCCACAATGTTCATTTCATCTCAAATAGACATAACAGCCAAATATTGGACATCCAGAGTGCATCAAACATGATTTAGAGCTTGTTTATGGAAAAGTGCTTATTTCTGTATTTCCATGTTGCAACTTGCTGAAAACTGTCCACAATGTTCATTTCATCTCAAATAGACAGAACAGTAAAATTGGACATCCAGAGTGCATCAAACATGATTTAGAGCTTGTTTATGGAAAAGTGCTTATTTCTGTATTTCCATGTTGCAACTTGCTGAAAACTGTCCACAATGTTCATTTCATCTCAAATAGACATAACATAAAAATTGGACATCCAGAGTGCATCAAACATGATTTAGAGCTTGTTTATGGAAAAGTGCTTATTTCTGTATTTCCATGTTGCAACTTGCTGAAAACTGTCCACAATGTTCATTTCATCTCAAATAGACAGAACAGTAAAAATTGGACATCCAGAGTGCATCAAACATGATTTAGAGCTTGTTTATGGAAAAGTGCTTATTTCTGTATTTCCATGTTGCAACTTGCTGAAAACTGTCCACAATGTTCATTTCATCTCAAATAGACAGAACATAAAAATTGGACATCCCAGAGTTGCATCAAACATGATTTAGAGCTGTTATGGAAAGTGCTTATTTCTGTATTTCCATGTTGCAACTTGCTGAAAAACTGTCCACAATGTTTTCATTTCATCTCAAATAGACATAACAAAACAGTTTTTTACATCCAGAGTGCATCAAACCTGATTTAGAGCTTGTTTATGGAAAAGTGCTGTATTTCTGTATTTCCATGTTGCAACTTGCTGAAAACTGTCCACAATGTTTATTTCATCTCAAATAGACATAACACAAATCATTGATGTTATCCAGAGTGCATCAAACATGATTGAGAGCTTGTTCATGGAAAAGTGCTTATTTCTGTTATTTTCATGTTGCAACTTGCTGAAAACTGTCCACAATGTTCAATTTCATCTCAAATAGACAGAACAGTAAAAATTGGACATCCAGAGTGCATCAAACATGATTTTAGAGCTTGTTTTATGGAAAGTGCTTATTCTGTACTTTCCATGTTTACAACTTGCTGAAAAACTGGTCCACAATGTTCATTTCAT